>NC_141874.1:395626056-395778118 GCF_056163025.1 Triticum urartu | reverse complement strand
CGCTGCAGGGACGGACCCGAGCACAGACGCCGTGCCCATCCTTAATCATGAGGCGGTCGGGGGCGGGCCTGCAAGGGCATACGACATTCATGGTAGCGAAGTACCGGACAGACATGTGGAAATGGTAGGTAACTTATGCACGGGGACGAGCTAGTTTAGATAGATGTGAGAATGATATATGCCACTGGGACGGACCCGAGCGGCCTGGGGATGATGCAGCCCGAGGGGCGCTCCAGCTGAGTAAACCGGAAAATGTCACCTGGTACCGTTGTCGAAGGAGTGTTGAAGTAGCTGAAGGTGCGCGCTGAATAAGTCGCTCCTCACGAGCCGCCAGGGCCCTGAGCCTCAGGAGGCTTTGGGGGGCCGGGTGGTTCCTTGAGGACCATCGCCATTTTCGCCAGGACTACATGGTGCCTAGCCTCCTGAGCCGCCAGGATGCTCCAGAGATGACGCTCGTAGGTGACAGCCGCGTTCGGCAGACCAAACATCATGCGAACATAGCTATGAGACGGGCCCTTGCACGGTCTAGCGTGCGAAGGCCAGAAGCGCTCCTGAGATGCGGCCCTGTTGAGCCCTGGAATGTCGATGCAGACGTGCAGCCCGCCGTCCTCGCCAGGATGGGGAGCTGCGCCGGGTGGTGGGCAGTGGTCGCCACGCATGGTCCTTGCTTCCTGAAGCTCCTGGGTTACCTGGGTGATGAACTCCTGAGCACCTGGCGCTCCTCGCCTTGTGCCTTCTTGAGGGAAACGTGCAGCGAAGCACACCTCCATGTGGTGCCCGAGCGCCTCCCTCGTGATGTTGGCTAGGTCTGAGGCCCTCCAGAAGAGAGCCCTTAAGCCTTGCCCAAGGAGGGCGCCGGGCGTGCCTTCCTATGTGAGGGAGGGAGACGCCCGAGGTGCGGGCACTGATCCTGAGGCGGTGCTGCTGGAGACGCCACTCTCCTGATGCCTTGTACGGAGTAGTTGCTTCTTCTTCTTGGGGATGGCCTCAAGAGGGTACAGGGTGCCCTCGCTGCCGGGGTCTTCGATTTCTGCGGCTTGGAAAGCGCGCTCCAGGGAGCACACCACATCTCTTTATTCGTAGGGTACCGTGATGATTCCGCAGCTTCCTGGCATCTTGAGGACGTTGTAGCCGTGGTGGGTCACGACCATGAACTTGGCCAATGCTGGATACCCAAGGATGGCGTTGTACGGCAGACGGATGTGGGCGACGTCGAAGTCGATGAGCACGGTGCGGTAGTTGTCGCGCTGGCCGAAGGTGACGGGGAGTCGGACCTGCCCTATCGGGGTGGTGGAGCCGTCGGTCACTCCTGAGAAAATCTTGGTAGGCTGCATCTGGTCATATGGCACTTGGAGGCTGTCGAATGTCTCGATGGACAGGACATTGAGCCCCACGCCGCCGTCCATGAGGGTCTTGGTGACTTGGACATTGCTGATGACGGGTGAACAGTGTTGGGGAATGTAGTAATTTCAAAAAAATTCCTACGCACACACAAGATCATGGTGATGCATAGCAATGAGAGGGGAGAGTGTTGTCCACGTACCCTCGTAGACCGAAAGAGGAAGCGTTAGCACAACGCGGTTGATGTAGTCGAACGTCTTCACGATCCGACCAATCCAAGTACCGAACGCACGACACCTCCAAGTTCAGCACACGTTCAGCCCGATGACATCCCTCGAACTCTGATCCAGACGAGTGTTGAGGGAGAGTTTCGTCAGCACGACGGTGTGGCGACGATGTTGATGTTCTACCGACGCAGGGCTTCGCCTAAGCACCGCTACAGTATTATCGAGGTGGACTATGGTGGAGGGGGCACCGCACACGGCTAAGAGATCAAACAGATCAATTGTTGTGTCTCTGGGGTGCCCCCCTGCCCCCGTATATAAAGGAGCAAGGGAGGAGGAGGCCGGCCCTAGGAGGGGGCGCGCCAAGTGTGGAGTCCTACTAGGACTCCCTAGTCCTAGTAGGATTCCACCTCCCATATGGAATAGGAAAAGAGGAAGGGAAAAGGAGAAGGAAGGAAGGGGGCGCCCCCTTCCCTAGTCCAATTTGGACCAGACCAAGGGGAGGGGTGCGGCCACCCTTGAGGCCCTTTTCCTTCTTTCCCATATGGCCCAATAAGGCCCAATACGTATTCCCGTAACTCTCCGATACTCCAAAAAATACCTGAATCACTCGGAACTTTTCCAATGTCCGAATATAGTCATCCAATATATCAATCTTTACGTCTCGACCATTTTGAGACTCCTCGTCATGTCCCCGATCTCATCCGGGGCTCCGAACTCCTTCGGTACATCAAAACTCATAAACTCATAATATAACTGTCATCGAAACCTTAAGCGTGCGGACCCCACGGGTTCGAGAACAATGTAGACATGATCGAGACACGTCTCCGGTCAATAACCAATAGCGGAACCTGGGTGCTCATATTGGCTCCCACATATTCTACGAAGATCTTTATCGGGCAGACCGCATAACAACATACGTTGTTCCCTTTGTCATCGGTATGTTACTTGCCCGAGATTCGATCGTCGGTATCTCAATACCTAGTTCAATCTCGTTACCGGAAAGTCTCTTTACTCGTTCCGTAATACATCATCCCGCAACTATCTCATTAGTTGCAATGCTTAAGTGATGTGCATTACTGAGAGGGCCCTGAGATACCTCTCCGACAATCGGAGTGACAAATCCTAATCTCGAAATACGCCAACCCAACAAGTACCTTCGGAGACACCTGTAGAGCACCTTTATAATCACCCAGTTACGTTGTGACGTTTGGTAGCACACAAAGTGTTCCTCTGGTAAACGGGAGTTGCATAATCTCATAGTCATAGGAACATGTATAAGTCATGAAGAAAGCAATAGCAACAAACTAAACGATCAAGTGCTATGCTAACGGAATGGGTCAAGTCAATCACATCATTCTCCTAATGATGTGATCCCGTTAATCAAATGACAACTCATGTCTATGGTTAGGAAACATAACCATCTTTGGTCAACGAGCTAGTCAAGTAGAGGCATACTAGTGACACTCTGTTTGTCTATGTATTCACACATGTATTATGTTTCCGGTTAATACAATTCTAGCATGAATAATAAACATTTATCATGATATAAGGAAATAAATAATAACTTTATTATTGCTTCTAGGGCATATTTCCTTTAGTCTCCCACTTGCACTGGAGTCAATAATCTAGTTCACATCGCCATGTGATTTAATACCAATAGTTCACATCACCATGTGATTAACACCCATAGTTCACATCGACATGTGACCAACACCCAAAGGGTTTACTAGAGTCAATAATCTAGTTCACATCGCTATGTGATTAACACCCAAAGAGTACTGAGGTGTGATCATGTTTTTCTTGTGAGAGAATTTTAGTCAACGAGTCTGCCACATTCAAATCCGTAAGTATTTTGCAAATTTCTATGTCAACAATGCTCTGCATAGAGATACTCTAGCTAATTGCTCCCACTTTCAATATGTATCCAGATTGAGATTTAGAGTCATCTGGATCAGTGTCAAAATTTGTATCGACGTAACCCTTTACGACGAACCTTTTATCACTTCCATAATCGAGAAACATATCCTTATTCCACTAAGGATAATTTTGACCAGTGTCCAGTGATCTACTCCTAGATCACTATTGTACTCCTTTGCCAAACTCAGGGCAGGGTATACAATAGGTCTGGTACACATCATGGCATACTTTATAGAACCTATGGATGAGGCATAGGGAATGACTTTCATTCTCTCTCTATCTTCTGCCGTGGTCGGGTTTTGAGTCTTACTCAACTTCACACCTTGTAACACAGGCAAGAACTCCTTCTTTGACTGTTCCATTTTGAACTACTTCAAAATCTTGTCAAGGTATGTACTCATTGAAAAACTTATCAAGCGTCTTGATCTATCTCTATAGATCTTGATGCTCAATATGCAAGCAGCTTCACCAAGGTCTTTCTTTGAAAAAACTCCTTTCAAACATTCCTTTATGCTTTGCAGAATAATTCTACATCATCTCCGATCAACAATATGTCATACATATACTTATCAGAAATGCTGTAGTGCTCCCACTCACTTTCTTGTAAATACAGGCTTCACCGCAAGTCTGTATAAAACTATATGCTTTGATCAACTTATCAAAGCGTATATTCCAACTCCGAGATGCTTGCACCAGTCCATAGATGGATCGCTGGAGCTTGCATATTTTGTTAGTACCTTTAGGATTGACAAAACCTTCTGGTTGCATCATATACAACTCTTCTTTAATAAATCCTATTAAGGAATGCAGTTTTGTATCCATTTGCCAGATTTCATAAAATGCGGCAATAGCTAACATGGTTCGGACAGACTTAAGCATAGATACGAGTGAGAAATTCTCATCGTGGTCAACACCTTGAACTTGTCGAAAACCTTTTTGCGACAATTCTAGCTTTGTAGATAGTAACACTACTATCAGCATCCGTCTTCCTCTTGAAGATCCATTTAATCTCAATGGCTCGCCGATCTTTGGGCAAGTCAATCAAAGTCCATACTTTGTTCTCATACATGGATCTCATCTCAGATTTCATGGCCTCAAGCCATTTCGCGGAATCTGGGCTCATCATCGCTTCCTCATAGTTCGTAGACTCGTCATGGTCAAGTAACATGACTTCCAGAACAGGATTTCTGGTGCCGATATCACTCTGGTTTACCTACGAGGTTCGGTAGTAACTTGATCTAAAGTTACATGATCATCATCATTAGCTTCCTCACTAATTGGTGTAGTCACAGGAACAGATTTCTGTGATGAACTACTTTCCAATAAGGGAGCAGGTACAGTTACCTCATCAAGTTCTACTTTCCTCCCACTCACTTCTTTCGAGAGAAACTCCTTCTCTAGAAAGGATGCATTCTCAACAACGAATATCTTGCCTTCGGATCTGTGATAGAAGGTGTACCCAACATTTTCTTTTGGGTATCCTATGAAGACGCACTTCTCCGATTTGAGTTTGAGCTTATCAGTTTGAAACTTTTTCACATAAGCATTGCAACCTCAAACTTTAAGAAATGACAGCTTAGGTTTCTTGCCAAACCATAGTTCATACGATGTCATCTCAACGGATTTAGATGGTGCCCTATTTAACGTGAATGTAGCTGTCTCTAATGCATAACCCCAAAACGATAGCGGTAAATCAGTAAGAGACGTCATAGATCGCACCATATCTAATAAAGCACAGTTACGAAGTTCGGACACACCATTACACTGTGGTGTTCCAGGTGGCGTGAGTAGTGAAACTATTTCACATTGTTTTAACTGAAGGCCAAACTCGTAACTCAAATATTTTACTTCTGCGATCATATCGTAGAAACTTTTATTTTGTTACGATGATTCTCCACTTCACTCTGAAATTCTTCGAACTTTTCAAATGTTTCAGACTTGTGTTTCATCAAGTAGATATACTCATATCTGCTCAAATCATCTGTGAAGATCAGAAAATAATGATACCTGCCGCGAGCTTCAATATTCATCGGACCACATACATTAGTACGCATGATTACCAACAAATCTGTTGCTTGCTGCATTGTTCCGGAGAACGGAGTCTTAGTCATCTTGCCCATGAGGCATGGTTCGCAAGCATCAACTGATTCATAATCAAGTGATTCCAAAAGTCCATCAGCATGGAGTTTCTTCATGCGCTTTACACCAATATGACCTAAACGGCAGTGCCACAAATAAGTTGCACTATCAGTATTAACTTTGCATCTTTTGGTTTCAATATTATGAATATGTGTATCACTATGATCGAGATCCAATGAACCATTTTTCATTGGGTGTATGACTATAGAAGGTTTTATTCATGTAAACAGAACAACAATTATTCTCTAACTTAAATGAATAACCGTATTGCAATAAACATGATCAAATCATATTCATGCTCAACGCAAACACCAAATAACACTTATTTAGTTTCAACACTAATCCCGAAAGTATAGGGAGAGTGCGATGATGATCATATCAATCTTGGAACTACTTCCAACACACATCGTCAGCTCGACTTTTACTAGTTTCTGTTTATTCTGCAATTCCCGTTTCGAGTTACTACTCTTAGCAACTGAACCAGTATCAAATGCCGAGGGGTTGCTATAAACACTAGTAAAGTATACATCAATAACATGTATATCCAATATACCTTTGTTCACTTTGCCATCCTTCTTATCCGCCAAATACTTGGGGCAGTTCCGCTTCCAGTGACAAGTCCTTTTGCAGTAGAAGCACTTAGTCTCAGGCTTAGGACCAGACTTGGGCTTCTTCACTTGAGCAGCAACTTGCTTACCGTTCTTCTTGAAGTTCCCCTTCTTCCCTTTGCCGTTTTCTTGAAACTAGTGGTCTCATCAACCATCAACACTTGATGTTTTTCTTGATTTCTACCTTTGTCGATTTTAGCATCACGAAGAGCTTGGGAATTGTATCCGTTATCCCTTGCATATTATAGTTCATCACGAAGTTCTACTAACTTGGTGATGGTGACTAGAGAATTCTTTCAATCACTATCTTATCTGGAGATTATCTCCCACTTGATTCAAGCGATTGTAGTACCCAGACAATCTGAGCACATGCTCACTGCTTGAGTGACTCTCCTCCATCTTTTAGCTATAGAACTTGTTGGAGACTTCATATCTCTCAACTCGGGTATTTGCTTGAAATATTAACTTCAACTCCTGGAACATCTCATATGGTCCATGACGTTCAAAACGTCTTTGAAGTCCCAATTCTAAGCTGTTTAAGCATGGTGCACTAAACTATCAAGTAGTCATCATATTGAGCTAGCCAAACGTTCATAACGTCTGCATTTGCTCCTGCATTAGGTCTGTCACCTAGCGGTGTATCAAGGACATAATTATTTTGTGCAGCAATGAGGATAAACCTCAGATCACGGATCCAATCCGCATCTTTGCTACTAACATCTTTCAACTTAGTTTTTTCTAGGAACATATATAAAACATAGGGAAGCAACAACGCGAGCTATTGATCTACAACATAGATATGCTAATACTACCAGGACTAAGTTCATGATAAATTTAAGTTCAATTAATCATATTACTTAAGAACTCCCACTTAGAAAGACATCACTCTAATCTTCTAAGTGATCACGTGATCCAAATCAACTAAACCATAACCGATCATCATGTGAAATGGAGTAGCTTTCAATGGTGAACATCAATATGTTGATCATATCTACTATATGATTCACACTCGACCTTTCGGTCTCAGTGTTCCGAGGCCATATCTGCATATGCTAGGCTCGTTAAGTTTAACCTGAGTATTCTGCGTGTGCAAAACTGGCTTGCACCCGTTGTAGATGGACGTAGAGCTTATCACACCCGATCATCACATGGTGTCTGGGCACGACGAACTTTGGCAATGGTGCATACTCAGGGAGAACACTTTTATCTTGAAATTTAGTGAGAGATCATCTTATAATGCTACCTTCAATCAAAGCAAGATAAGATGCATAAAAGATAAACATCACATGCAATCAATATAAGTGATATGATATGGCCATCATCATCTTGTGCTTGTGATCTCCATCTCCGAAGCACCGTCATGATCACCATCGTCACCGGCGCAACACCTAGATCACCATCGTAGCATCGTTGTGGTCTCGCCAATCTTATGCTTCCACGACTATCGCTACCGCTTAGTGATAAAGTAAAGCATTACAGCGCAATTGCATTGCATACAATAAATCGACAACCATATGGCTCCTGCCAGTTGCCAATAACTCGGTTACAAAACATGATCATCTCATACTATAAAATTTAGCATCATGTCTTGACCATATCACATCACAACATGCCCTGCAAAAACAAGTTAGACATCCTCTACTTTGTTGTTGCAAGTTTTACGTGGCTGCTACGGGCTTAGCAAGAACCGTTCTTGCCTACGCATCAAAACCACAACGATAGTTTGTCAAGTTGGTGCTGTTTTAACCTTCGCAAGGATCGGGCGTAGCCACACTTGGTTAAACTAAAGTTGGAGAAACAGACACCCGCCAGCCACCTATGTGCAAAGCACGTCGGTAGAACCAGTCTCGCGTAAGCGTACGCGTAATGTCGGTCCGGGCCGCTTCATCCAACAATACCGCCGAACCAAAGTATGACATGCTGGTAAGCAGTATGACTTATATCGCCCACAACTCACTTGTGTTCTACTTGTGCATATAACATCAACGCATAAAACCTAGGCTCGGATGCCACTGTTGGGGAACGTAGTAATTTCAAAAAAATTCCTATGCACACGCAAGATCATGGTGATGCATAGCAACAAGAGGGGAGAGTGTTGTCCACGTACCCTCGTAGACCGAAAGCGGAAGCGTTAGCACAACGCGGTTGATGTAGTCGAACGTCTTCACGATCCGACAGATCCAAGTACCGAACGCACGGCACCTCCGAGTTCAGCACACGTTCAGCCCGATGACATCCCTTGAACTCCGATCCAGCCGAGTGTTGAGGGAGAGTTTCGTCAGCACGACGGCGTGGTGACGATGTTGATGTTTTACCGATGCAGGGCTTCACCTAAGCACCGCTACAGTATTATCGAGGTGGACTATGGTGGAGGGGGGCACCGCACATGGCTAAGAGATCAAACAGATCAATTGTTGTGTCTCTGGGGTGCCCCCCTGCCCCCGTATATAAAGGAGCAAGGGAGGAGGAGGCCGGCCCTAGGAGGGGGCGCGCCAAGTGTGGAGTCCTACTAGGACTCCCTAGTCCTAGTAGGATTCCACCTCCCATATGGAATAGGAAAAGAGGAAGGGAAAAGGAGAAGGAAGGAAGGAAGGGGGCGCCCCCCTTCCCTAGTCCAATTCGGACCAGACCAAGGGGAGGGGTGTGGCCACCCTTGAGGCCCTTTTCCTTCTTTCCCGTATGGCCCAATAAGGCCCAATAAGTATTCCCGTAACTCTCCGGTACTCCGAAAAATACCCGAATCATTCGGAACCTTTCCGATGTCCGAATATAGACGTCCAATATATCGATCTTTACGTCTCGGCCATTTCGAGACTCCTCGTCATGTCCCCGATCTCATCCGGGACTCCGAACTCCTTCGGTACATCAAAACTCATAAACTCATAATATAACTGTCATTGAAACCTTAAGCGTGCGGACCCCACGGGTTCGAGAACAATGTAGACATGACCGAGACACGTCTCCAGTCAATAACCAATAGCGGAACCTGGATGCTCATATTGGCTCCCACATATTCTACGAAGATCTTTATCGGTTAGACCGCATAACAACATATGTTGTTCCCTTTGTCATCGGTATGTTACTTGCCCGAGATTCGATCGTCGGTATCTCAATACCTAGTTCAATCTCGTTACCGGCAAGTCTCTTTACTCGTTCCGTAAGACATCATCCCGCAACTAACTCATTAGTTGCAATGCTTGCAAGGCTTAAGTGATGTGCATTACCGAGAGGGCCCTGAGATACCTCTTCGACAATCGGAGTGACAAATCCTAATCTCGAAATACGCCAACCCAACAAGTACCTTCGGAGACACCCATAGAACACCTTTATAATCACCCAGTTATGTTGTGACATTTGGTAGCACACAAAGTGTTCCTTTGGTAAACGGGAGTTGCATAATCTCATAGTCATAGGAACATGTATAAGTCATGAAGAAAGCAATAGCAACAAACTAAACGATCAAGTGCTATGCTAACGGAATGGGTCAAGTCAATCACATCATTCTCCTAATGATGTGATCCCGTTAATCAAATGACAACTCATGTCTATGGTTAGGAAACATAACCATCTTTGATCAATGAGCTAGTCAAGTAGAGGCATACTAGTGACACTCTGTTTGTCTATGTATTCACACATGTATTATGTTTCCGGTTAATACAATTCTAGCATGAATAATAAACATTTATCATGATATAAGGAAATAAATAATAACTTTATTATTGCCTCTAGGGCATATTTCCTTCAAACAGAGCATCGGGAGGACGCCGGCGGTTGCCGCGCACTTGAGCTGGTCTCCCGAGCTGAAGGTGATGGCGTACTTGGACCACCTAAGCGGGCGCGTGGCCTCGAGCCTGGGAAGGGTCGCAATCACCTCGCGAGCAAACTGCTTGAAGATGCGGTGGGAAGCTGGGGCCTGAGCACCGCCCAAGATGCAGGGGATAGCGCACGACTCCTAGAAGCCCCCAACCCCTTGTCCTGATGGTGGCCATCGTTCCTTCTTGGTGGTGGCGACAGCGGAGGGAGGCCAGGATAGCCCTGAGGGCGGTCCTCGCGAGGCTAGTCCCTCCAGGCGCCCTCACGAGGCTGCTCCTGCCAGTGGTCCTCACGAGGCCGGTCGCGCCACTCTTGGTGGGGGCCGCGGTCGTCCCAGCGTCATCCACTTCGTCCTCCTCCTCGGCCGTAGCCCCGGTCACTGTGCTCGGGGCGTCGACCGAAGCGTCTGTCTCGGATGGCCCTGAGCTCTTGGCAATCGTTGGTGTTGTGGCTGTGTACGTTGTGGAAGGCGCAGAATGGACGGCCACTATTGGACGACTCGGGGTGGTGTAGGATCGAAAGTATGTCTAGAGGGGGGGGGGTGATTAGACTACTTGACCAAATAAAAACTTAACCTTTTCCCAATTTTAGTTCTTGGCAGATTTTAGCTAATTTAGGACGAGTCAAGTAATCATCACATAATTCAAGCAAGCATGCAAAGAGTATATAGGCAGCGGAAAGTAAAGCATGCAACTTGCAAGAATGTAAAGGGAAGGGTTTGGAGAATTTAAACGCTATTGGAGACACGGATGTTTTTCCCGTGGTTCGGATAGGTGGTGCTATCCTACATCCACGTTGATGGAGACTTCAACCCACGAAGGGTAACGGTTGCGCGAGTCCACACAGGGCTCCACCCAATGGTAACGGTTGCGCGAGTCCACACAGGGCTCCACCCACGAAGGGTCCACGAAGAAGCAACCACCCACAAAGGGTCCACGAAGAAGCAACCTTGTCTATCCCACCATGGCCATCGCCCACACAGGACTTGCCTCACTAGCGGTAGATCTTCACGAAGTAGGCGATCTCCTTGCCCTTACAAACTCCTTGGTTCAACTCCACAATCTTGTCGGAGGCTCCCAAGTGACACCTAGCCAATCTAGGAGACACCACTCTCCAAGAAGTAACAAATGGTGTGTAGGTAATGAACTCCTTGCTCTTGTGCTTCAAATGATAGTCTCCCCAACACTCAACTCTCTCTCATAGGATTTGGATTTGGTGGAAAGAAGATTTGAGTGGAAAGCAACTTGGGAAGGCTAGAGATCAAGATTCATATGGTAGGAATGGAATGTCTTGGTCTCAACACATGAGTAGGTGGTTCTCTCTCAGAACATATGAGTTGGAATGGTGTATGTGTTCTGATGGCTCTCTCCTTGAATGAGAAGGAGGTGGAGGGGTATATATAGCCTCCACACAAAATCCAACCGTTACACAGTTTTCAAATCTCGGTGGGACCGAATCAATAAACTCGGTCGGACCGAAAATGCAAACCTAGTGACCGTTAGAGATTTTCGATGGGACTGACATGCAACTCGGTAGGACCGATATGGTTAGGGTTTGGGCATAATGTAATCTCGGTGAGACCGATTACACAAACTCGATGAGACCGAATTTGGTAATTAGCTAACAAGAGAGTTGGTCAGGCAAACTCGGTGGAACCGATTTGCTCTTTCGGTGAGACCGAGTGGAACTCGGTGAGACCGAAAAGTTACAAAGGGGAAACACTGAGTTTACATTGCAATCTCGGTGGGACCGATTCGCTCTTTCGGTGAGACCGAAAAGTTACGAAAGGGAAACAGAGAGTTTGCCACCCCATCTCGGTGAGACCGAGATCCCTATCGGTAGGACCGAATTGCTAGGGTTTGGCAGTGGCTAATGACAAGTGAAACTCGGTGGCGCTGGATAGGAAGAATCGGTAGGACCGAGTTTGGCTTAGGGTTTAGGTCATATGTGGATATGGGAAAGTAGTTGAGGGTTTTGGAGCATATCACTAAGCACATGAAGCAAGAGGCTCATTAAGCAACACCTCATCCCTCCTTGATAGTATTGGCTTTTCCTAAAGACTCAATGTGATCTTGGATCACTAAAATATAAAATGAAGAGTCTTGAGCTTTTGAGCTTGAGCCAATCCTTTGTCCTTAGCATTTTGAGGGTTCCACTTTCACATCCATGCCATGCCAATCATTGAGCTTTCCTGAAATAATCATCTTGGAATAGCATTAGCTCAATGAGCTATATGTTGTTATGAATTACCAAAACCACCTAGGGATAGTTGCACTTTCAATCTCCCCCTTTTTGGTAATTGATGACAACATATAGATCAAAGCTTCGACAAATGATAATAAGCATGAAATATATCGTCGCTTTGAGAAGTATGTGATAAGTAAGAGCTCCCCCTAAATTTGTGCATATTTAAAATTTGCTTTGGACTGCAAATGCACAAGGAGTTAGAGTCATGGGTTACTCTTCCATGTCACATACATCTTGGTGGAGCGCTCAAAATGATAAGAGTGAAATACATGCACTCATCACCAAGAAAAGTGAAAGATCACATAAGATAGATAAGATAATAGCATTCATCAAGCATTAAGTGTAGCTTATGATCAAACACATGATCATCAATGTCTCACAAATAATGACGTAGTATCTCAAGCACTCAAAAGCAAACAAGTTTGAAAAACCACCAAATAAAGCAAGAGAGAAAAGCAACACTCTCTCTCTCGAAGCCTATGATCTATACATCTTCTCCCCCTTTGGCAACAAGTTACCAAAAAGTTCCTAGAAAATGCATAGTGCTAGATCGACGCTCAGGCTTGATCTTCTGGTGGTGGTGGAGTCCGGATCACTCCAAGGACGAAGGCTTCGGTAGACGCTGAAGTAGACGCTGGAGTTGGAGCTGAAGTAGATGCTGGAGCTGGTGGAACTGAGGATGTAGCTGGTGCTGAAGTGGTGGCTCTTGTGTCAGCAACTGGCACGGCAGATGACCTCGGACCTCTTGGCACTCTGGCAAAGGCATGAGTGGTAGTCCCGCCTCTCCTTTCCTGCATGTCCTCCTGGAGCTGCTCCACTGCAGACTGAACTTCCGTTACTTTGACATCCAAGTCATAGAACTTCTGTTCCATGATTCTCTCTAGACTCTGCTGATTCTGAGTGAGGGTGGCTAGACTTTGCTCAATCCTCAGCGTGGATGCAATCAAGTAACCAAGCTGCTCTTGTTTGGTCTTCAAGAAGTATTCAGATGCCTCCTCTTGAGTTGGCATCTTGGCAGCTTTCTCCTTCCTTGCCTTCTCCTTCTTCACGTATGCTTGGGCAGATGATGGCTCGTTCTCAGTCATGACAACTTGATTGTCCTCAAAATCTGGACGGATGGGAAAATGTTCCTTGTCCAATAAATATATGCCCGTGCCCATCTTGGAGTTGATGAGCTCCTGAATTTGAGGGGCATATCCGCAACTCCTCTTCTGATCTGCTGCAGTCCTCTTGATTGTTTCCACTATGAGGCTCATCACTTTGAACTTCTGAGGCACATCAAACACATGTAGCAAGTTGATAGCATGGCCTCTGATCATCTTGTGATCACCTGACTTGGGCAATAAGGTGTGCCTCAAGATCCAATTGATAGTCGGGAGCCCTGACAGAAGGTAATGTACTGAGCCAAACTTGAAGGTATCAAGTGCCTCATTTGGGATCTCCTTGTACATATTTGACATTGAGTTGTGGTCCATCTTCTTCTTGGCATAGATATCCAAGTCATCATCTTGCTCCTCTGGGGCATTAATGATCTGTGCCCACTCAGTAACTGTGGATTGGTACCTTGTACCCTCAGACATCCATGTGATCCTCCCATCTGGATAAAAGTGTGCTGTGGAGTAGAACTGCATGATAAGCTCCTCGTTCCACTTTGTGAGCTTCTGCCCAACAAAGTCAGCTACTCCACAAGCATGAAGTTGTCTTGCACTCTAGGATAGTGCTCCTCATTGTCCTTAATGTATTGCCAATCAACCCATCGCATATCACAGACAATGGGCTTCTTATCTAGCAGCACTGTCTCATAAAAATCCTGCTGCTCCTTGGTGTGAAACCTGTAGTCAACTGCTGTCCTTCTCCTTGAAGCATACGGGTCTGCTTCTCTCCACTTCCTCAGCCCTGAATCTCTCCCGAGCTTCATATCTTCAGCCACAGGATGAGCATCGTTGTGGTCTGGGATCTTGGGATTTAGCTTTCTCAGGACATTCTCTTCCTCTTCTTCTGCAGCTTCAGGCACTGGGGCCTTGTTCTTTTCAGCAGCTGGGATGCTCCTTGTATTTCTCTTAGGTGCTGTCTTGACCTTTGATGCAGCCTTGGGCTTAGATGCAGTAGCCCCTGATTTGATAGCATCACCCATCAGCTTGGGTGCCTTGGGCGCTGGTGCAGCTACCTCTTCTTCCTCTTCCTCTTCCATGATGGAAGCTTTGCCCAGCACTCTAGCCACAGTGTTCTTCACCCTTTCCTTTCTTTTCTTGCCCTCAGCTGCAACTGGCTCTATGGGCTTCTCAGTTGACATTCTGGCCTTTGACATTGGCTGCCTGCCTGCTGGCCTTTTGATTTTCAGGCCTGGCTTAGTGCCTTGAGCTGGCTCAACTCTCTTGGAAGTGGCCTCTTCCTCTGCCACATAGTCCTCATCTTCGGAATCTGAAGTCCTCTTCTTCCTCTGTCTCGTGGCAGCCTTTGGCAAGTTGCTAGGGGTGCTCCTGCCGCCTTCATCAGAAGAGCTGGAGGGACTAGTGCCCTCACTCATGTGCACCTGCTGCTCTGACATATTTTGGCTATCACTTTGATTAGACATGCTGCAAACTAACTGCTGACCCTGTGAATAGTTTATAGAAGAGATAGAGTGGATGAGCATCACAAAATGCAGAGATTTTTGCAAAAGAATGATCCAAAAACTTAGTTTTAGTTTCCCACTGAAATCATCTCAGATCTACCGATTTTCAAACTCGGTGATACCGAAGCAGTTTTGGAACCTAAACTAGTGAACTCGGTAGGACCGAGTCACAGTTCGGTGGCACCGAGACTGCTAGGGTTTCACTGAGTTCCAAAATTGGTCACACCGATAAGTAATTCTCGGTCAGACCGAGTCTCACTTGTGCAATGGCATAAGCCAAATCGGTGGGACCGAGTTTTTCAACTCGGTGGGTCCGAGATGGTTTCGGCGGAAACCTAACCCTAAAATTTTCGAATCAAAGCTAATCTACGGGTGCATTGACTGGATAGGAGTGTTTCAATTGTGGCAAGAATCATGAAGAACACAATGTGCTAGGAATTGGACGGGGAATAGCACTGTGATCAAGTCCATACCCTAGTTCGGCGGAGACTTGCTACGGCGGCAACGGAGGGGCAGAATTCCCGTTGACGGCGACGGAGACCAGCGACTGGAGGCGGCTGGCGGCGAGAAGACGATCCGGAGACCACGAGGGCAAAGCAGGCTATCGCGCGGGCGAGGGATTCGGAGAAATTTCCAAAATTTTGCCCGTGACTATATATAGCCCGACCCTGTCGGTGTGACCGAGTGGAACAGCTCGGTGGCACCGAGATTCATAACTGCAAGCAGTTACTGAAACTCGGTGTGACCGAAATGTTCAAATCGGTTGCACCGAGATCGAAAACCTAGATCAACTTAATGATCTCGGTAGGACCGAAAGTGGAGTATCGGTCAGACCGAGAATCATAAAGAGGTTTTGGAAGTTTAAGTCTATGACGAATCGGGGACTCCGAGCGCTCCTCACACAGAGTGGTTCGAATCTGACTTGATCAAATTTTGTGATGCAGCATGAATAGAGTTTTAGACGAGAAAAGCATAGATAGCTAGAGGAGGTTCTTAGGCATTCTTGTCCATCCACTTGGCAAAAAGAAATAAAGCCGAACAATCAAAACAACAAGTGGATGTCCTCGAATGAGTAAAATATGCAACCAGCATGCTCACACAATAAGATGGCAAATGAAATATGTGACAAGGCATGCACAACCAATTCTAGCATCTATCAAGCAATTTGCGATGACTAGGTCATCTATATATGAGTATATTGACTTAGGAGTCAAGTGAGAACACTTGATCATAGGTCATACTCATCGTTTAAGCTCAAGTGGGGCTACCACTTTTACATAAAGCATTGTTTTGTTCACATCTTTAGAGTTGCTTTAGCTCAAGTCTTAGAGTAAAGCTCCCCCTAGATGTGATATCCCCCCTAAGAGGGATGAACTAACCTTGGGTTTTGTCGATGATGACTTCATGTAGATATTGAAGACGTGGATGCTCAATGTTGATGTAGATCTCTTGGAGCTATCCATTTGAGTGAATTGCACTTTCAATACCTACATGGGTTAGTCCCACAAGGAACAAACAAGGATATCCATAGACATAGAGTGATGCACACAAAGATGATGTCCATGAAAACTTTTAGATTACCTTGTCCCTTGTCTTACCAACAAGAGGGTTTATGACTCCTTGAACTAGTGCAAGATGTGGAAGTTGATTGCACTTGTTCTTGCCAAAATGATACGAGTGAAGTATGTTGGCGGAGTCACCCTCAAGAACTCTCTAGTTCTTCTTCTTTTGGATCCACACCATCTTGATGGGAATCCTTGGAGTTGTAGTCGTACTTGATGAAGTGGAACTTGAAGTAGTCTTGGGAATCCACTTGACTAAGGTCTTTGGAGCTTCTTCAAATGCATCAATTTCCTCTTGAAGCTTGTCCTTGCCTTTTTTCTTGTAGTCTTGTGGTGGAAGATCATCTTGAGCTTGTGTCCCCTTGAAAGAAGTATACTTCTCTTGTTGAGGGACAAACTTTGTCTTGGGGTATTGATCTTCTTCCCACTCAACTCCATTGGCATTGAACTTTCGTTCAAAACCAATACCTTGATTCTTCCGGTGCATTCCTTGCTTGCGCACAATTTCCTCGAATTGCTTACTCCCGGCAAGGCTTTTGTACACTCCTTTCTCTATAATTCCCTTCAATAAGCTATTTTCTTGCTCAAGTGTAACTTGGCTAAGAGAATCATTAGTGGAATCAAGAGAGCTACTAGAAGTAACAATATTGGATTTAGCATGATCATTGTTACTATTAGAGGAAGAATCTTTCTTGTTCTTGTTACTAGACTTGACTTGAGGCATGTAAGTGGATAAGAGTAAACGCTTGGCAATGTAAGAAGAAGTTTTCTTGCGGAGATCATCATTGATTGCTTTTAAGAACTCATGCTCTTGCTCAAGATTGAGCTTTTCAAAGCGTAATTTCTCATGAGCTCTTAAAAGCTCTCGATGATCTTCGAAGATGGTTTCATGAGCTAACTTAAGAGTGTTTAGTTCTTTAGTTAGGGCCTCAATCTTCTCCTTATCATTGTCATTCGTTTTATCTTGATTAGCATGTTTAATTGACATTTCATCATAGTATTCATCACTAGAGTTGTCAACAAGCAAATCATCACCTAACAAGTCATCTTCATCACTATTGAAATCAACATACTCGGGGTGTGTTATCTTAGGACCTTTGGCCATGAAGCATCTTCCAATTCCTTCATTTGGTGAGTCAAATATGTCGTAGGAGTTGGTTGACACAAGTGCTAGACCGGCAACACCTTCATCTTGAGTATCTTCGGAGTCAGAGTGATAACTTCTCTCGGAGTGGCTGTCGGAGTCGGAGTCGGATACCCATTCACCAACATGAGCTTGATGTCTTCGTCTTGTGTAGCTCCTTGATGATTTTTCCTGCCTTTCCGAATCCTTGCTTCTCCGTGAGTATCTTCGTTCATAACGATCATCTCTACTCCTTCTCTCTCTTGGTGGTGATCCTTTGCTTCTTCTTTTTGGAGAATCTTCTCTTCTCTTGTAGGGAGCCGTACACTCATTGGAATAGTGTTCGGGTCTTCCACAATTGTAGCAGTTTCGCTCTCGACTAGAAGATCTTTTGTCATTGTAGGACCTTGACTTGGAGCTTCTATCTTTGCTTCTACTCTTGTAGAACTTGTTGAAGTTCTTCACCATTAAGCTCAATTCTTCATTGAAGTCTTGTTTCTCACTTGATGATGTAGGGGCTTCACATGAGGCTTTATAGGCACCACTTGATTTGTTGTGAAGTTCCTCTTTATCCTTAAGTGACATCTCATGAGCAACAATTCTTCCAATCACCTCCGTTGGCTTGAGATCTTTGTAATTGGGCATCATTTGGATCAATGTGCACACGGTATCATATTTTCCATCCAAGGCTCTTAGAATCTTCTTGATGATGAATTTATCGGTCATCTCTTCACTTCCTAAGCCGGCAATCTCATTTGTGATGAGAGCAAGCCTAGAGTACATTTCAGCGACAACTTCACCATCCTTCATCTTTAACTTGTCAAGTTGGCTTTGAAGCACATCCAACTTGGATTCCTTGACGGAGTCGGTACCTTCGTGCATATCAATCAAAGTGTCCCAAATTTCCTTTGCATTCTCAAGACGGCTGATTTTGTTGAATTCTTTGGGGCACAATCCGTTGAAGAGAATATCACAAGCTTGAGCATTGTATTGCAACATCTTCAGCTCATCCGCGGTAGCTTCACGGTTTGGTTCTCTCCCATCAAAGAAGTCACCTTGCAAACCAACACACACAATAGCCCAAGTGGCGGGGTTATGTCCAAGAATATGCATTTTCATTTTATGCTTCCAACTAGCAAAATTAGTACCATCAAAGTAAGGACCTCTACGGTGATAATTTCCCTCGCTAGACGCCATACTCTCCTAGGTTGTGAAAATAAGGCCATGACCACAAAAAGCTATGGAGATCAAAGCAAATGGAGACCAAAGCTCTGATACCACTTGTAGGATCGAAAGTATGTCTAGAGGGGGGGTGATTAGACTACTTGACCAAATAAAAACTTAACCTTTTCCCAATTTTAGTTCTTGGCAGATTTTAGCTAATTTAGGACGAGTCAAGCAATCATCACATAATTCAAGCAAGCATGCAAAGAGTATATAGGCAGCGGAAAGTAAAGCATGCAACTTGCAAGAATGTAAAGGGAAGGGTTTCGAGAATTCAAACGCTATTGGAGACACAGATGTTTTTCCCGTGGTTCGGATAGGTGGTGCTATCCTACATCCACGTTGATGGAGACTTCAAACCACGAAGGGTAACGGTTGCGCGAGTCCACACAGGGCTCCACCCAAGGGTAACGGTTGCGCGAGTCCACACAGGGCTCCACCCACGAAGGGTCCACGAAGAAGCAACCACCCACAAAGGGTCCACGAAGAAGCAACCTTGTCTATCCCACCATGGCCATCGCCCACACAGGACTTGTCTCACTAGCGGTAGATCTTCACGAAGTAGGCGATCTCCTTGCCCTTACAAACTCCTTGGT
The DNA here is from genome assembly GCF_056163025.1 of Triticum urartu. Lineage (NCBI taxonomy): Eukaryota > Viridiplantae > Streptophyta > Magnoliopsida > Poales > Poaceae > Triticum > Triticum urartu. Next base: position 395,758,707 of record NC_141874.1, on the reverse strand, counting down.
TCAACTCCACAATCTTGTCGGAGGCTCCCAAGTGACACCTAGCCAATCTAGGAGACACCACTCTCCAAGAAGTAACAAATGGTGTGTAGGTAATGAACTCCTTGCTCTTGTGCTTCAAATGATAGTCTCCCCAACACTCAACTCTCTCTCATAGGATTTGGATTTGGTGGAAAGAAGATTTGAGTGGAAAGCAACTTGGGAAGGCTAGAGATCAAGATTCATATGGTAGGAATGGAATGTCTTGGTCTCAACACATGAGTAGGTGGTTCTCTCTCAGAACATATGAGTTGGAATGGTGTATGTGTTCTGATGGCTCTCTCCTCGAATGAGAAGGAGGTGGAGGGGTATATATAGCCTCCACACAAAATCCAACCGTTACACAGTTTTCCAATCTCGGTGGGACCGAATCAATAAACTCGGTCGGACCGAAAATGTAAACCTAGTGACCGTTAGAGATTTTCGGTGGGACTGACATGCAACTCGGTAGGACCGATATGGTTAGGGTTTGGGCATAACGTAATCTCGGTGAGACCGATTACACAAACTCGATGAGACCGAATTTGGTAATTAGCTAACAAGAGAGTTGGTCAGGCAAACTCGGTGGAACCGATTTGCTCTTTCGGTGAGACCGAGTGGAACTCGGTGAGACCGAAAAGTTACAAAGGGGAAACACTGAGTTTACATTGCAATCTCGGTGGGACCGATTCGCTCTTTCGGTGAGACCGAAAATTTACGAAAGGGAAACAGAGAGTTTGCGACCCCATCTCGGTGAGACCGAGATCCCTATCGGTAGGACCGAATTGCTAGGGTTTGGCAGTGGCTAATGACAAGTGAAACTCGGTGGCGCTGGATAGGAAGAATCGGTAGGACCGAGTTTGGCTTAGGGTTTAGGTCATATGTGGATATGGGAAAGTAGTTGAGGGTTTTGGAGCATATCACTAAGCACATGAAGCAAGAGGCTCATTAAGCAACACCTCATCCCTCCTTGATAGTATTGGCTTTTCCTAAAGACTCAATGTGATCTTGGATCACTAAAATATAAAATGAAGAGTCTTGAGCTTTTGAGCTTGAGCCAATCCTTTGTCCTTAGCATTTTGAGGGTTCCACTTTCACATCCATGCCATGCCAATCATTGAGCTTTCCTGAAATAATCATCTTGGAATAGCATTAGCTCAATGAGCTATATGTTGTTATGAATTACCAAAACCACCTAGGGATAGTTGCACTTTCAATCTCCCCATTTTTGGTAATTGATGACAACATATAGATCAAAGCTTCGACAAATGATAATAAGCATGAAATATATCGTCGCTTTGAGAAGTATGTGATAAGTAAGAGCTCCCCCTAAATTTGTGCATATTTAAAATTTGCTTTGGACTGCAAATGCACAAGGAGTTAGAGTCATGGGTTACTCTTCCATGTCACATACATCTTGGTGGAGCACTCAAAATGATAAGAGTGAAATACATGCACTCATCACCAAGAAAAGTGAAAGATCACATAAGATAGATAAGATAATAGCATTCATCAAGCATTAAGTGTAGCTTATGATCAAACACATGATCATCAATGTCTCACAAATAATGACGTAGTATCTCAAGCACTCAAAAGCAAACAAGTTTGAAAAACCACCAAATAAAGCAAGAGAGAAAAGCAACACTCTCTCTCTCGAAGCCTATGATCTATACATCTTCTCCCCCTTTGGCAACAAGTTACCAAAAAGTTCCTAGAAAATGCATAGTGCTAGATCGATGCTCAGGCTTGATCTTCTGGTGGTGGTGGAGTCCGGATCACTCCAAGGACGAAGGCTTCGGTAGACGCTGAAGTAGACGCTGGAGTTGGAGCTGAAGTAGATGCTGGAGCTGGTGGAACTGAGGATGTAGCTGGTGCTGAAGTGGTGGCTCTTGTGTCAGCAACTGGCACGGCAGATGACCTCGGACCTCTTGGCACTCTGGCAAAGGCATGAGTGGTAGTCCCGCCTCTCCTTTCCTGCATGTCCTCCTGGAGCTGCTCCACTGCAGACTGAACTTCCGTTACTTTGACATCCAAGTCATAGAACTTCTGTTCCATGATTCTCTCTAGACTCTGCTGATTCTGAGTGAGGGTGGCTAGACTTTGCTCAATCCTCAGCGTGGATGCAATCAAGTAACCAAGCTGCTCTTGTTTGGTCTTCAAGAAGTATTCAGATGCCTCCTCTTGAATTGGCATCTTGGCAGCTTTCTCCTTCCTTGCCTTCTCCTTCTTCACGTATGCTTGGGCAGATGATGGCTCGTTCTCAGTCATGACAACTTGATTGTCCTCAAAATCTGGATGGATGGGAAAATGTTCCTTGTCCAATAAATATATGCCCGTGCCCATCTTGGAGTTGATGAGCTCCTGAATTTGAGGGGCATATCCGCAACTCCTCTTCTGATCTGCTGCAGTCCTCTTGATTGTTTCCACTATGAGGCTCATCACTTTGAACTTCTGAGGCACATCAAACACATGTAGCAAGTTGATAGCATGGCCTCTGATCATCTTGTGATCACCTGACTTGGGCAATAAGGTGTGCCTCAAGATCCAATTGATAGTCGGGAGCCCTGACAGAAGGTAATGTACTGAGCCAAACTTGAAGGTATCAAGTGCCTCATTTGGGATCTCCTTGTACATATTTGACATTGAGTTGTGGTCCATCTTCTTCTTGGCATAGATATCCAAGTCATCATCTTGCTCCTCTGGGGCATTAATGATCTGTGCCCACTCAGTAACTGTGGATTGGTACCTTGTACCCTCAGACATCCATGTGATCCTCCCATCTGGATAAAAGTGTGCTGTGGAGTAGAACTGCATGATAAGCTCCTCGTTCCACTTTGTGAGCTTCTGCCCAACAAAGTCAGCTACTCCACAAGCATGAAGTTGTCTTGCACTCTAGGATAGTGCTCCTCATTGTCCTTAATGTATTGCCAATCAACCCATCGCATATCACAGACAATGGGCTTCTTATCTAGCAGCACTGTCTCATAAAAATCCTGCTGCTCCTTGGTGTGAAACCTGTAGTCAACTGCTGTCCTTCTCCTTGAAGCATACGGGTCTGCTTCTCTCCACTTCCTCAGCCCTGAATCTCTCCCGAGCTTCATATCTTCAGCCACAGGATGAGCATCGTTGTGGTCTGGGATCTTGGGATTTAGCTTTCTCAGGACATTCTCTTCCTCTTCTTCTGCAGCTTCAGGCACTGGGGCCTTGTTCTTTTCAGCAGCTGGGATGCTCCTTGTATTTCTCTTAGGTGCTGTCTTGACCTTTGATGCAGCCTTGGGCTTAGATGCAGTAGCCCCTGATTTGATAGCATCACCCATCAGCTTGGGTGCCTTGGGCGCTGGTGCAGCTACCTCTTCTTCCTCTTCCTCTTCCATGATGGAAGCTTTGCCCAGCACTCTAGCCACAGTGTTCTTCACCCTTTCCTTTCTTTTCTTGCCCTCAGCTGCAACTGGCTCTATGGGCTTCTCAGTTGACATTCTGGCCTTTGACATTGGCTGCCTGCCTGCTGGCCTTTTGATTTTCAGGCCTGGCTTAGTGCCTTGAGCTGGCTCAACTCTCTTGGAAGTGGCCTCTTCCTCTGCCACATAGTCCTCATCTTCGGAATCTGAAGTCCTCTTCTTCCTCTGTCTCGTGGCAGCCTTTGGCAAGTTGCTAGGGGTGCTCCTGCCGCCTTCATCAGAAGAGCTGGAGGGACTAGTGCCCTCACTCATGTGCACCTGCTGCTCTGACATATTTTGGCTATCACTTTGATTAGACATGCTACAAACTAACTGCTGACCCTGTGAATAGTTTATAGAAGAGATAGAGTGGATGAGCATCACAAAATGCAGAGATTTTTGCAAAAGAATGATCCAAAAACTTAGTTTTAGTTTCCCACTGAAATCATCTCGGATCTACCGATTTTCAAACTCGGTGATACCGAAGCAGTTTTGGAACCTAAACTAGTGAACTCGGTAGGACCGAGTCACAGTTCGGTGGCACCGAGACTGCTAGGGTTTCACTGAGTTCCAAAATTGGTCACACCGATAAGTAATTCTCGGTCAGACCGAGTCTCACTTGTGCAATGGCATAAGCCAAATCGGTGGGACCGAGTTTTTCAACTCGGTGGGTCCGAGATGGTTTCGGCGGAAACCTAACCCTAAAATTTTCGAATCAAAGCTAATCTACGGGTGCATTGACTGGATAGGAGTGTTTCAATTGTGGCAAGAATCATGAAGAACACAATGTGCTAGGAATTGGACGGGGAATAGCACTGTGATCAAGTCCATACCCTAGTTCGGCGGAGACTTGCTACGGCGGCAACGGAGGGGCAGAATTCCCGTTGACGGCGACGGAGACCAGCGACTGGAGGCGGCTGGCGGCGAGAAGACGATCCGGAGACCACGAGGGCAGAGCAGGCTATCGCGCGGGCGAGGGATTCGGAGAAATTTCCAAAATTTTGCCCGTGACTATATATAGCCCGACCCTGTCGGTGTGACCGAGTGGAACAGCTCGGTGGCACCGAGATTCATAACTGCAAGCAGTTACTGAAACTCGGTGTGACCGAAATGTTCAAATCGGTTGCACCGAGATCGAAAACCTAGATCAACTTAATGATCTCAGTAGGACCGAAAGTGGAGTATCGGTCAGACCGAGAATCATAAAGAGGTTTTGGAAGTTTAAGTCTATGACGAATCGGGGACTCCGAGCGCTCCTCACACAGAGTGGTTCGAATCTGACTTGATCAAATTTTGTGATGCAGCATGAATAGAGTTTTAGACGAGAAAAGCATAGATAGCTAGAGGAGGTTCTTAGGCATTCTTGTCCATCCACTTGGCAAAAAGAAATAAAGCCGAACAATCAAAACAACAAGTGGATGTCCTCGAATGAGTAAAATATGCAACCAGCATGCTCACACAATAAGATGGCAAATGAAATATGTGACAAGGCATGCACAACCAATTCTAGCATCTATCAAGCAATTTGCGATGACTAGGTCATCTATATATGAGTATATTGACTTAGGAGTCAAGTGAGAACACTTGATCATAGGTCATACTCATCGTTTAAGCTCAAGTGGGGCTACCACTTTTACATAAAGCATTGTTTTGTTCACATCTTTAGAGTTGCTTTAGCTCAAGTCTTAGAGTAAAGCTCCCCCTAGATGTGATATCCCCCCTAAGAGGGATGAACTAACCTTGGGTTTTGTCGATGATGACTTCATGTAGATATTGAAGACGTGGATGCTCAATGTTGATGTAGATCTCTTGGAGCTATCCATTTGAGTGAATTGCACTTTCAATACCTACATGGGTTAGTCCCACAAGGAACAAACAAGGATATCCATAGACATAGAGTGATGCACACAAAGATGATGTCCATGAAAACTTTTAGATTACCTTGTCCCTTGTCTTACCAACAAGAGGGTTTATGACTCCTTGAACTAGTGCAAGATGTGGAAGTTGATTGCACTTGTTCTTGCCAAAATGATACGAGTGAAGTATGTTGGCGGAGTCACCCTCAAGAACTCTCTAGTTCTTCTTCTTTTGGATCCACACCATCTTGATGGGAATCCTTGGAGTTGTAGTCGTACTTGATGAAGTGGAACTTGAAGTAGTCTTGGGAATCCACTTGACTAAGGTCTTTGGAGCTTCTTCAAATGCATCAATTTCCTCTTGAAGCTTGTCCTTGCCTTTTTTCTTGTAGTCTTGTGGTGGAAGATCATCTTGAGCTTGTGTCCCCTTGAAAGAAGTATACTTCTCTTGTTGAGGGACAAACTTTGTCTTGGGGTATTGATCTTCTTCCCACTCAACTCCATTGGCATTGAACTTTCGTTCAAAACCAATACCTTGATTCTTCCGGTGCATTCCTTGCTTGCGCACAATTTCCTCGAATTGCTTACTCCCGGCAAGGCTTTTGTACACTCCTTTCTCTATAATTCCCTTCAATAAGCTATTTTCTTGCTCAAGTGTAACTTGGCTAAGAGAATCATTAGTGGAATCAAGAGAGCTACTAGAAGTAACAATATTGGATTTAGCATGATCATTGTTACTATTAGAGGAAGAATCTTTCTTGTTCTTGTTACTAGACTTGACTTGAGGCATGTAAGTGGATAAGAGTAAACGCTTGGCAATGTAAGAAGAAGTTTTCTTGCGGAGATCATCATTGATTGCTTTTAAGAACTCATGCTCTTGCTCAAGATTGAGCTTTTCAAAGCGTAATTTCTCATGAGCTCTTAAAAGCTCTCGATGATCTTCGAAGATGGTTTCATGAGCTAACTTAAGAGTGTTTAGTTCTTTAGTTAGGGCCTCAATCTTCTCCTTATCATTGTCATTCGTTTTATCTTGATTAGCATGTTTAATTGACATTTCATCATAGTATTCATCACTAGAGTTGTCAACAAGCAAATCATCACCTAACAAGTCATCTTCATCACTATTGAAATCAACATACTCGGGGTGTGTTATCTTAGGACCTTTGGCCATGAAGCATCTTCCAATTCCTTCATTTGGTGAGTCAAATATGTCGTAGGAGTTGGTTGACACAAGTGCTAGACCGGCAACACCTTCATCTTGAGTATCTTCGGAGTCAGAGTGATAACTTCTCTCGGAGTGGCTGTCGGAGTCGGAGTCGGATACCCATTCACCAACATGAGCTTGATGTCTTCGTCTTGTGTAGCTCCTTGATGATTTTTCCTGCCTTTCCGAATCCTTGCTTCTCCGTGAGTATCTTCGTTCATAACGATCATCTCTACTCCTTCTCTCTCTTGGTGGTGATCCTTTGCTTCTTCTTTTTGGAGAATCTTCTCTTCTCTTGTAGGGAGCCGTACACTCATTGGAATAGTGTTCGGGTCTTCCACAATTGTAGCAGTTTCGCTCTCGACTAGAAGATCTTTTGTCATTGTAGGACCTTGACTTGGAGCTTCTATCTTTGCTTCTACTCTTGTAGAACTTGTTGAAGTTCTTCACCATTAAGCTCAATTCTTCATTGAAGTCTTGTTTCTCACTTGATGATGTAGGGGCTTCACATGAGGCTTTATAGGCACCACTTGATTTGTTGTGAAGTTCCTCTTTATCCTTAAGTGACATCTCATGAGCAACAATTCTTCCAATCACCTCCGTTGGCTTGAGATCTTTGTAATTGGGCATCATTTGGATCAATGTGCACACGGTATCATATTTTCCATCCAAGGCTCTTAGAATCTTCTTGATGATGAATTTATCGGTCATCTCTTCACTTCCTAAGCCGGCAATCTCATTTGTGATGAGAGCAAGCCTAGAGTACATTTCAGCGACAACTTCACCATCCTTCATCTTTAACTTGTCAAGTTGGCTTTGAAGCACATCCAACTTGGATTCCTTGACGGAGTCGGTACCTTCGTGCATATCAATCAAAGTGTCCCAAATTTCCTTTGCATTCTCAAGACGGCTGATTTTGTTGAATTCTTTGGGGCACAATCCGTTGAAGAGAATATCACAAGCTTGAGCATTGTATTGCAACATCTTCAGCTCATCCGCGGTAGCTTCACGGTTTGGTTCTCTCCCATCAAAGAAGTCACCTTGCAAACCAACACACACAATAGCCCAAGTGGCGGGGTTATGTCCAAGAATATGCATTTTCATTTTATGCTTCCAACTAGCAAAATTAGTACCATCAAAGTAAGGACCTCTACGGTGATAATTTCCCTCGCTAGACGCCATACTCTCCTAGGTTGTGAAAATAAGGCCATGACCACAAAAAGCTATGGAGATCAAAGCAAATGGAGACCAAAGCTCTGATACCACTTGTAGGATCGAAAGTATGTCTAGAGGGGGGGTGATTAGACTACTTGACCAAATAAAAACTTAACCTTTTCCCAATTTTAGTTCTTGGCAGATTTTAGCTAATTTAGGACGAGTCAAGCAATCATCACATAATTCAAGCAAGCATGCAAAGAGTATATAGGCAGCGGAAAGTAAAGCATGCAACTTGCAAGAATGTAAAGGGAAGGGTTTCGAGAATTCAAACGCTATTGGAGACACAGATGTTTTTCCCGTGGTTCGGATAGGTGGTGCTATCCTACATCCACGTTGATGGAGACTTCAAACCACGAAGGGTAACGGTTGCGCGAGTCCACACAGGGCTCCACCCAAGGGTAACGGTTGCGCGAGTCCACACAGGGCTCCACCCACGAAGGGTCCACGAAGAAGCAACCACCCACAAAGGGTCCACGAAGAAGCAACCTTGTCTATCCCACCATGGCCATCGCCCACACAGGACTTGCCTCACTAGCGGTAGATCTTCACGAAGTAGGCGATCTCCTTGCCCTTACAAACTCCTTGGTTCAACTCCACAATCTTGTCGGAGGCTCCCAAGTGACACCTAGCCAATCTAGGAGACACCACTCTCCAAGAAGTAACAAATGGTGTGTAGGTAATGAACTCCTTGCTCTTGTGCTTCAAATGATAGTCTCCCCAACACTCAACTCTCTCTCATAGGATTTGGATTTGGTGGAAAGAAGATTTGAGTGGAAAGCAACTTGGGAAGGCTAGAGATCAAGATTCATATGGTAGGAATGGAATGTCTTGGTCTCAACACATGAGTAGGTGGTTCTCTCTCAGAACATATGAGTTGGAATGGTGTATGTGTTCTGATGGCTCTCTCCTCGAATGAGAAGGAGGTGGAGGGGTATATATAGCCTCCACACAAAATCCAACCGTTACACAGTTTTCCAATCTCGGTGGGACCGAATCAATAAACTCGGTCGGACCGAAAATGTAAACCTAGTGACCGTTAGAGATTTTCGGTGGGACTGACATGCAACTCGGTAGGATCGATATGGTTAGGGTTTGGGCATAACGTAATCTCGGTGAGACCGATTACACAAACTCGATGAGACCGAATTTGGTAATTAGCTAACAAGAGAGTTGGTCAGGAAAACTCGGTGGGACCGATTTGCTCTTTCGGTGAGACCGAGTGGAACTCGGTGAGACCGAAAAGTTACAAAGGGGAAACACTGAGTTTACATTGCAATCTCGGTGGGACCGATTCGCTCTTTCGGTGAGACCAAAAATTTACGAAAGGGAAACAGAGAGTTTGCGACCCCATCTCGGTGAGACCGAGATCCCTATCGGTAGGACCGAATTGCTAGGGTTTGGCAGTGGCTAATGACAAGTGAAACTCGGTGGCGCTGGATAGGAAGAATCGGTAGGACCGAGTTTGGCTTAGGGTTTAGGTCATATGTGGATATGGGAAAGTAGTTGAGGGTTTTGGAGCATATCACTAAGCACATGAAGCAAGAGGCTCATTAAGCAACACCTCATCCCTCCTTGATAGTATTGGCTTTTCCTAAAGACTCAATGTGATCTTGGATCACTAAAATATAAAATGAAGAGTCTTGAGCTTTTGAGCTTGAGCCAATCCTTTGTCCTTAGCATTTTGAGGGTTCCACTTTCACATCCATGCCATGCCAATCATTGAGCTTTCCTGAAATAATCATCTTGGAATAGCATTAGCTCAATGAGCTATATGTTGTTATGAATTACCAAAACCACCTAGGGATAGTTGCACTTTCAATCTCCCCATTTTTGGTAATTGATGACAACATATAGATCAAAGCTTCGACAAATGATAATAAGCATGAAATATATCGTCGCTTTGAGAAGTATGTGATAAGTAAGAGCTCCCCCTAAATTTGTGCATATTTAAAATTTGCTTTGGACTGCAAATGCACAAGGAGTTAGAGTCATGGGTTACTCTTCCATGTCACATACATCTTGGTGGAGCGCTCAAAATGATAAGAGTGAAATACATGCACTCATCACCAAGAAAAGTGAAAGATCACATAAGATAGATAAGATAATAGCATTCATCAAGCATTAAGTGTAGCTTATGATCAAACACATGATCATCAATGTCTCACAAATAATGACGTAGTATCTCAAGCACTCAAAAGCAAACAAGTTTGAAAAACCACCAAATAAAGCAAGAGAGAAAAGCAACACTCTCTCTCTCGAAGCCTATGATCTATACATCTTCTCCCCCTTTGGCAACAAGTTACCAAAAAGTTCCTAGAAAATGCATAGTGCTAGATCGACGCTCAGGCTTGATCTTCTGGTGGTGGTGGAGTCCGGATCACTCCAAGGACGAAGGCTTCGGTAGACGCTGAAGTAGACGCTGGAGTTGGAGCTGAAGTAGATGCTGGAGCTGGTGGAACTGAGGATGTAGCTGGTGCTGAAGTGGTGGCTCTTGTGTCAGCAACTGGCACGACAGATGACCTCGGACCTCTTGGCACTCTGGCAAAGGCATGAGTGGTAGTCCCGCCTCTCCTTTCCTGCATGTCCTCCTGGAGCTGCTCCACTGCAGACTGAACTTCCGTTACTTTGACATCCAAGTCATAGAACTTCTCGTGGATAGTGAGCTCCTCCAGAGCCGTGCATAGCTCCTCGTGGATAGTGAGATCCTCCTTCATCTTGACGTCGCGGACGCCATCAGAAAACGCTGAGATGATGGCCTCGTCCGTCACCTTGGGGATCTTGAGGCAGTCACTGTTGAAGCGCTAGATGTACTTCTGTAGGTTCTCTCCCGGCTGCTGTTTGATGCGGCGCAGGTCACCCACGGCCGAAGGGCGGTCACGAGTGCCCTGGAAATTGGTGATGAAGCGGTCACGCATCTCACCCCAGGAGGAGATCGATCCTACGGGAAGGTTCAGGAGCCACGAGCGAGCACCATCCTTGAGAGCCATGGGAAACCAGTTCGACATGACCTTCTCATCTCCGTTGGCTGCCTCGATGCTCAGCTCGTAGAGCTGCAGGAACTCCGCAGGGTCGGGGGTGCCATCGTAGCGCGGAGGCAGATCCGGCTTGAACTTGCCTGGCTAAACGACGGTGCGTAGCTCGGGAGTGAAGGCTCGACAGCCTGCTGTGGTCACCGAAGCCCGTCATGGTGGTGGAGCCTGGTCTTGGTACTCACGCACCGCCGCGGCAGGCGGCGCGCGGTCTTGTCGTGGTGGCGCGAGGAGTGCAGGGCGTTTTCTTGCGGTCGAGGGACCTCCTGGCAGCTTCTTTCTTCGTGCACGGGTGCACGGCATGGCGGATCACGCCGCGGGACCACGCGTCTTGGGGCGAGGACACCGTCCTGGAGCGGAGGAGGTGGGGGCGCTCCATGAACCGCGCGTCTCGGCACGAGGGCGTCGTCTTGATGCGGGGGCGGCGGAGGCGCTCCGTGAGCTACGTCGCCCGCGACTGGAGGTGGGTGAGGTAGCGAGAGGGATGGTGCAGGAGAGCCCCCAGCAGCATCGACAAGCTCGGCGATGCGGTCCAGACAGTCTTCGTAGAGGTCGTCGACCGGGCGGTAACGCAGGAGCTCGTGTGCCATGAGCAACGCGGCCTACGCATCTGTGGGCGCGCGACAAGCGTGGGACGACGAGCCGGCCGGAGTTAGCGACGGGGTGGCGGTGCGTCCGTCCTGCCGCACAGAGGGGTGCAGCGATGACACTTGCTGCTCGTTCGCTGCCGGCCCAGTAGCGGCGTTGGCAACAGGTGATGGAGAATGGCGGGGAGGTCCGCCAACGGGGGCCGTCTCAGTGACGCGGGCGGCGATGGCGGCGCGGCGCTCAGCACGGGCTCGGCGAGCATCTGACATGGATGTGATGGAGCTATGGAACGTGGATCGACGAAGGAAAAGCTTCGGCGCACCCCTACCTAGCGCGCCAAATGTCGGATTTTGGGTTCCGGCAAAACCCTCAAGGTTCGAACTCTGGGGTGCGCACGAAGATCTCTCCCTCCTCCTACCGAGCACGCCAAATGTCGGATTTCGGGTTCCGGCAAAACCCTCAAGGTTCGAACTCTGGGGTGCGCACGAAGATCTGTCCCTCCCCCTAGCTCGCGTGCTCATCACGATCTCAAGGCTCAGCTCGTCGAACCCGTAGAACAAGGGACACAAAAGTTTATACTGGTTCGGGCCACCGATGTGGTGTAATACCCTACTCCAGTGTGGTGTGGTGGATTGCCTTTTAGGTTGAGGATGAACAAGTACCAGGGAAGAACAGCCTCCTGAGGGGAGGTGTTCTTGAGCTTGGTGAGCTGGTGCATATGAGGGTGGAATGGATCTGATCCCCTTCCTATGGTGATGGCTAGTCCTATTTATAGAGGCCCTGGTCCTCTTCCCAAATATTAGGCAGGAAGGGATCCCACGACGGCCAATTTGAAGGGGGACAGCTAGTACAAGCTATCCTAACAAAAGGTGGTCTTTGCGTGCCAAAGGCTCTGGTGGTGACGCCGTCATGGGCTCCATGATGACCTCCGTCCTGCCGTCCTGCTGGTCTTGATCTTGTTGTACCGATATGGAAACCTTTGCCTGATGCCTTGGGACTCCTCGCCTATGCCTGCTCATTTAGCACCGAAGAGGCAACTGGTGCTCTGCGCCCGCTGGCTCCCGCCTGGCCTTGGTTGTCATGGCTCACATCACGGGAACCTCATGAGGTGCCCCTTACCTTGATCTCTTCGCTCCTCGCGAGCCAGCCTAGTGAGGCTGCCCCTGAGGAGGTCTTGTGTCGTCCGCCTCACGAGGCTTGGCCCCTCGCAAGGGTCTTGAGTGTTTGCTGGTGAAGATGGGTCGTACCAGGCCGCTGGAGGAGCCACGCCGTGGGCCGCAGGCAGGCAAGTCTGGGGACCCCCGTTCCCAGTACGCCGACAACAGAAATAAACATAAGTGGTCGGTCAACCGCCAGCCAAAATCCACTTAAATCTAATTAAACATTTATTAAAACATAAAAAATGTGCCCGCACGCTGCCCTAGACATCGTTGGCCTTGCCCTTGCTGATAATCTCCAGGTGCAAGGAATCATCGTAGCAATTTCCAAAGATGGAAGTGATAAGTATGGAGTGTTGAACCCACAAGGAGCTAAAGGTAAGATCAATATTCTCAAGTCCTATCTGCCACCGATACAACTCTATGTACACGTAACGTTTGTTTTCATCTAAAAACGAGAAATAAAATTACATTGTGGGTATGAAGAGGATAACTTTGCATGATATCGAAGAGCTAAAATGTAAAAATAGGTGATGTTAACATAAGTTAGAATATATTATAAATAGCGTGTGTGGAATAATCATGAATCGGTGTGCGGAATTGTCCTAGGAAATTGTTAATAATGATGGATCGATGTGCAAAATTGTCCTAGGCTTGCGACGGTGGAACTCCCTATTTATGTTTATTTCTGGGGTTTTGGTATTTATAGGAATTTTTGGCGTCGGTCTCACGTCAAGGGGGTCCACAAGGCAGCGACAAGGTAGGAGCACCCTCCCAGGGGGTAGGGCGCGCCCCTACCTTATCGTCACCTTGGACTCTTCTGGTCCCACTCTTGTGCTTCGGGGTTCTCTTTTGGTCCATAAAAAATCATCGTAAATGTTCAGCCCATTCCGAGAACTTTTATTTCTACACAAAAAAGACACCACGATAGTTCTACTGAAAACAACGTCAATCTGGGTTAGTTCTAATCAAATCATACCAAAATCATATAAAATTATTGTAAACATGGCATGAATACTTCATAAATTATAGATACGTTGGAGACGTATCAGCATCCCCAAGCTTAATTCCTGCTCGTCCTCGAGTTGGTAAATGATTATGAAGTGTGAATGCTAGCATAGTGCATAAGTTTGATCAATGTTAATCCCAAACACTTTTTCTAGTCTCATTATATATCATAAACAGTAGCTCATCTCATAAGACTTCTCATGATCAAGTAACAAGCTATTCACATATTAAAGTATAGACCATAAAGTTTCTTGAAAACTAACAAACTACGTTCTCAGTCACCAAACAATTACAATTCATCTTACTTTCAGGAAAGGTCTATGTAAGAGCTTTGATTTAGCAAATTCCACATACTCAACTATCATATAGTCTTCCATGATTGCTAACACTCAAAGCATATTTTTAGGACAAATAGCAACCGTGGAACGCAGAGAAAGATAGGGGCTTAATGTTTCGCCTCCCAACTTACTTATCATATAGATAATTGTCAACAATAATAATTCATGATCAAATATATTTGAATGGCCATATATGCTTGGATCTTTCCCCACCACATGATGCTTGCCAACTAAAGAAAAATTGATGTTGAACTAAGAAGGAAAAGTATTGGCTCTTGCATAAAAGTAAATACATGAAAGTAAAAGATAGGCCCTTCATAGAGGGGAAGCAGAGGTTCTCATGCCCTTTTTAATTTTGGATGTGCAAACCCTTAATGCAAAGGAACGTCACATTGTATTGCCCTTTGTGATAGCAACCTTTATAAAGCAGTCCGTCGCTTTTATTTCTTTACTATCAGAAGTTCATACAACGTTTATTTTCCCTTACATGAAAGATCATACATATTTAGGAGTAATTTTTATTATTTTTTGCACCGATGACAACTTATTTGAAGGATCTTGTTCAATCCATAGGTAGATATGATGGACACTCATGGCATGAAACGGGGTTTAAGGATTTTGGGATGCATAAGTAGTATCTCTACTTAGTACAAAATTTTGGCTAGCAAAGATCCTAAGCAAGCACCACATGTTGGAGGATCCATAACAATATAAATTCTATACAAATATACCCAAACATAACTCATTACGTTGTCTTTCTTGTCCAACTTCAACTAATTTTCTCAAGTTTAAAAATAATTAATGGGGCTCACAATCATAGAAGATGTCCAAGATAGTATATTTATACGTGAAATCTCTCTTCCTTCAATACTCTTTCATGAATTGTTCAAATGACCAATGTTGTGTTTGCTAACTTTCAATAAATTTTACCACCTATACTTCTTATATGTGAATTCATTACTTCCCATGAGATAAGCATATGAAGCATATATAATTTCAGTTTTATGATATTCAATTCATTCAACCATTTACTCATAGGATATAAGTGAAGCACGAGAGTAAATGACAAACTACTCCAAAAATATATAAGTGAAGGTCAATGAGTAGTCAAGTAATTAAATAGCCATGGGAGGGCTCTCTCTCGTTCAAGATTTCAGATCCAATGATTTTATTCAAACAGCAAGTAAAATGAAAATACGCTCCAAACAAAACACATATCATGTGACGAATAAAAATATAGCTCCGAGTAAGGTATACCGATGGTTTTGAAGACGAAAGAGGGGATGCCTTTCGGGCATCCCCAAGCTTAGGCGCTCGAGTCTTCCTTGAATATTACTTTGGGTGCCTTGGACATCCCCGAGCTTAGGGTCTTTCCACTCCTTATTCCCCTCATATCAGCATCTCACTCAAAACTTGAAAACTTTAATCACACAAAACTTAACGGAACTTCGTGAGATGGGTTAGTACGATAAAGACAAATCATTCACTTTGGTACTGTCAAGATAAGATTCATAGTTGTTCTCACACAATTCCTACTGTACCATATCATTTATACAATTTATATTGGGCAATATAAGCCATAGAAACTAGAAAACAAGCAAACTAGGCATTGAAAACAGAATCTGTCAAAAACAGAACAGTCTGTAATGACCTGAACACAAACCTTATTTATGTTACTTCAAAAATTCTGAAGAATTAGGACAACAAAGGTAATTTGTATATTAATCTTGTGCAAAATGAATCAGTATTTTATCGCGCTTCTATTAAAAATGAAAATTATTTTACTGGGCGCAAAAGTTTTTATTTTCAGCAAGATCAAATCAACTATCACCGTAAGCCAAAGTCTTACTTGGCACTTTATCGAAACAAACGCTTAATCATGTGAACACACAAAAACAGTAAGGATAAATATTGGGTTGTCTCCCAACAAGCGCTTTTCTTTAATGCCTTTTTAGCTAGGCATGATATTCTAATGATACTCTTTCAAGCCCAATTCAGATGATAATTTTATTCATACTCTAAAATATATAAGTGAAGTTCATGGGCATTCTACAAATAATACAGATTTACCAATATCCAAGCTCAAAATTTATAAGTGAAGCACACGAAGCATTCTATAAAGCCACACTCAAAGATTTAAGTGAAGCACAAAGAGCATTCTACAAAGCCATATTCAAAAGATTTAAGTGAAGCACAAAGAGCATTCTACAAATCAATGAAGTTATATCCCATACTAGCATGGTGCATAAAGGAAAATAAAGGAAAAATAAACTCAAAAGACACATATCATGTGAACAAAACAAAAACCGAGGTATACCGATAATTGTTGAGGAATAAAGATGGGATGCCAACCGGGGCATCCCCAAGCTTAGATGCTTGAGTATCCTTGAAATATTTACTTGGGGTGCCTTGAGCATCCCGAAGCTTGAACTCTTGCTTCTCCTTATTCTTCTCATATCGATAACTCCTCGATCTTCAAACACTTTATCCACACAAAACTTATCAAAAAATCTTATGAGATCCGTTAGTATAATAAAGCAAATCACTACCGTTAGGTACTGTTGTAAATTCATTCCAATTTCATATTAGCATTATATCTACCATATTCCAACTCCACCATGGTTCATACCCCTCGATACAACCCGTAGATTCATCAAAATAAGTGAACAACACATGGAAAACAGAATATGTCAAAAATAGGACAGTTTGTAGCAATCTGTAACTTGAAAAATTCTAAAAAACTAGAACAATCTAAAAAATTTGCAGAGCAGTATTGAGTAAAAAAATCAAGATTTTATCATGCTCCAGTAAAAAAATGAAAATTCAAATACTACAACAAAAGTTTCTGTTTTTTCTGCTGCACACACCAAACAAGCAATTTAAACATCCTAAAACCAAAACTTGGGACATTATTTTTATAATACAATGGATATATACAAGGGGATAATTATTTTTGAGAAACTTCCATAAAAAAAATTGACATTGTTTCCATGAGCATGAACACAAGTGTTCAAGGTCGACCCTAACTTCTCCAATGCATAACCTTTCAATCACTTCTCTTTTTGAAGAAGTTTTTAGGCATAAGAGGCAAGTACTTTTTTTGTATTTTCATTTTTTAATTTTTTGTATGTTTCACCCACAACTAAAGAAAACAAAAACAAAAGGGAAAACAAAATCTACTTAGTGAAGGAAGCAAACAAGCACACACGAGAATATCAACCCCACACTATTGCTCCCTGGCAACAACGCGAGAAAAGAGCTTGATAATCCCCAAGTGCAAGGAATCATCGTAGCAATTTCCAAAGATGGAAGTGATAAGGATGGAGTGTCGAACCCACAAGGAGTTAAAGGTGAGATTAATATTCTCTCAAATCCTATCTGCCACCGATACAACTCTACGTACACCGAGCGTTTGCTTTCATCTAGAAGTGAGAAATAAAACTACGTTGTGGGTACGAAGAGGATAACTTTGCATGATATCGGAGAGCTAAAATATAAAAATAGGTGTTGTTAACATAAAGTTAGAATATATTATATAGCGAGTGTGGAATAATGATGGATCAGTGTGCGGAATTGTCCTAGGCAATTGTTAACAAGATCGGTAGTCGTCATTGCAATTTTATATGAGGGAGAGGCATAAGCTAACATACTTTCTCTCCTTGGATCATATGCACTTATGATTGGAACTCTAGCAAGCATCCACGACTACTAAAGATAATTAAGGTAAAACCCAACCATAGCATTAAAGTATCAAGTCCCCTTTATCCCATACGCAACAACTCCCTTACTCGGGTTTAAGCTTCTGTCACTCTAGCAACCCACTATAAGCGAATCATGAACATATTGCAAACACTCGACAACGAGAATCCTTCACGCGTGCGCGGCACGGAAGGCACCATAGGACATGACCAAAATAAAACATACAACTCAAACCAATTTAGATCATCAATCAACCCAAAAAACAAAAGAGATCTACTCAAAACATCATAGGATGGCAACACATCATTGGATCATAATATATGGCATAAAGCACCATATTCAAGTAGTGGACTACAGCGGGGTGCGTGAGAGTGGACCGCTGATACGTCTCCAACATATCTACTTTTCATAACGCTTTTCCTCTTGTTTTGGACTTTAATTTGCATGATTTGAATGAAACTAACCCCAGACTGACGCTGTTTTTAGCAGAACTACCATGGTGTTGTTTTTGTGCAGAAATAAAAGTTGTCGGAATGGAACGAAACTTTGCGAGGATTTTTTATATAAATAAAGAGAATTTCTGGAGCCAAGATCCACCGGAGGGGGCACCTGAGTGGGCACAACCCACCAGGGCGCGCCCAGGTGGGTTGTCCCCACCTGGTTGCCCCGCAGACCTTGAAACCGATGCTATAAAATCCTTTTTCCAGAAAAAAGCCAGGAAGAAAGAATTATCGCGATCCACAAGACGAAGCCGCCGTCACCTCCTGTTCTTCATCGGGAGGCCGAATCTGGAGTCCGTTTGGGGCTCCGGGGAGGGGGATCTTCGTTCTTCGTCATTACCAACCCTTCTCCATCGCCAATTCCATGATGCTCCCCACCGGGAGTGAGTAATTGCTTCGTAGGATCGCTGGTCGATGAAGAGTTGGATGAGATTCATCATGTAATCTAGTTAGTTTTGTTAGGGCTTGATCCCTGGTATCCACTATTTTCTGAGATTGATGTTGCTATGACTTTGCCATGCTTAATGCTTGTCACTTTGGGCCCGAGTGCCATGATTTCAGATCTGAACCGTTTATGTTATCACCATTATAGCCATGTTCTAGATCCGATCTTGCAAGTTATAGTTACCTACTACGTGTTATGATCCGGCAACCCCGGAGTGACAATAGTCGGGACCACTCCCGGTGATGGCCGTAGTTTGAGGAGTTCATGTATTCACTGTGTGTTAATGCTTTGTTCCGGTTCTCTATTAAAAGGAGGCCTTAATATCCCTTAGTTTCCAATTGGACCCCGCTACCACGGGAGGGTAGGACAAAAGATGTCATGCAAGTTCTTTCCATAAGCACGTATGACTATTTACGGAATACATGCCTACATTATATTTATGAACTGGAGCTAGTGACGTATCTCCCTAGGTTATGACTGTCACATGATGAATATCATCTAGCAAATTACCGATCCAATGCCTACGAATTTATCTTATATTGTTTCTGCTAAGTTACTACTGCTATCACTGTTACCATTACCATTGATGCTGCTATTATTATTATCAAAACTATCATATTACTTTGCTACTGATCACGTTGCTACAGATAATTAATCTCCAGGTGTGGTTGAATTGACAACTCAGCTGCTAATACCTTCAAATATTCTTTGTCCCCCCTTGTGTAGAATCTATAAATTTGGGTTGAATACTCTACCCTCGAAAACTGTTCGATCCCCAATACTTGTGGGTTATCAAGACCTTTTTCTGGCGCCGTTGTTGGGGAGCATAGCTATATTTGTTGAGTCACTTGGGATCATTATCAATTTATCACTATGAAGAATCTGAAGGATGCTAAGACTAAGATTTATCCCTCTAAGATGAGGGGAGGTAAGGAATGTTGGGGAACGCAGTATTTCAAAAAAAAATCCTACGATCACGCAAGATCTATCTAGGAGATGCATAGCAACGAGACGGAAGAAGGAAGGGAGAGGGAGAGGGAGAAGGGAAAGGGGGGCCGCGCCCCCTCCCCTAGTCCTATATGGACTCCCCATAGGGGGGCGTGCGCCATCTCCTCGTGCCCTACCCTCTCTCTCCACTAAGGCCCATGTTGGCCCATTACTTCCCCGGGGGGTTCCGGTAACCCCTCCTGCACTCCGTTTTTACCCGCTACCTCCCGGAACTCTTCCGGTGTCCGAATAACATCGTCCAATATATCATTCTTTATGTCTTAACCATTTCGAGACTCCTCGGCATGTCTATGATCTCATCCGGGACTCTGAACAAACTTTGGTCATCAAAAACACATAACTCATAATACAAATCGTCATCGAACATTAAGCGTGCGGACTCTACGGGTTCGAGAACTATGTAGACATGACCGAGACACATCTCTGGTCAATAACAAATAGCGGAACCTGGATGCTCATATTGGATCCTATATATTTTATTGGTCAAACCGCATAACAACATACGTTATTCCCTTTGTCATCGGTATGTTACTTGCCCGAGATTCGATCGTTGGTATCATCATACCTTGTTCAATCTCGTTACCGGCAAGTCTCTTTACTCATTCTGTAATGCATCATCTCGTAACTAACTCATTAGTCACATTGCTTGCAAGGCTCATAGTGATGTGCATTACCGAGAGGGCCCAGATATACCTCTCCGATACACGGAGTGACAAATCCTAATCTTGATATATGCCAACTCAACAAAAACCATCGGAGACACCTGTAGAGCATCTTCATAATCACCCAGTTACGGTGTGACGTTTGATAGCACACAAGGTGTTCCTCCAGTATTCGGGAGTTGCATAATCTCATAGTCAGAGGAACATGTATAAGTCATGAAGAAAGCAATAGCAATAAACTAAACGATCATAATGCTAAGCTAACGGATGGGTCTTGTCCATCACATCATTCTCTAATGATGTGATCCCATTCATCAAATGACAACACATGTCTATGGTCAGGAAACTTAACCATCTTTGTTTAACGAGCTAGTCAAGTAGAGGCATACTAGGGACACTCTGTTTGTCTATGTATTCACACATGTACTAAGTTTCCGGTTAATACAATTCTAGCATGAATAATAAACATTTATCATGATATAAGGAAATATAAATACCAACTTTATTATTCACTCTAGGGCATATTTCCTTCAGTCTCCCACTTGCACCAGTCAATAATCCAGATTACACAGTAATGATTCTAACACCCATGGAGTCTTGGTGCTGATCATGTTTTGCTCATGAGAGAGGCTTAGTCAATGGGTCTGCAACGTTCAGATCCGTATGTATCTTGCAAATCTCCATGTCTCCTTCCTTGACTTGATCGCGGATGAAAATGAAGAGTCTCTTGATGTGCTTGGTTCTCTTGTGAAATCTAGATTCCTTTGCCAAGGCAATTGCACCAGTATTGTCACAAAAGATTTTCATTGGACCCGATGCACAAGGTATTACACTTAGATCGGATATGAACTCCTCCATCCAGACTCCTTCATTTGCTGCTTCTGAAGCAGCTATGTACTCCTCTTCACATGTAGATCCCGCCACGACGCTCTGCTTGGAACTGCACCAACTAACAGCTCCACCATTCAATAAAAATACGTATCCGGTTTGTGATTTGGAGTCATCCGGATCAGTGTCAAAGCTTGCATCGACGTAACCGTTTACGACGAGCTCTTTGTCACCTCCATAAACGAGAAACATATCCTTAGTCCTTTTCAGGTATTTCAGGATGTTCTTGACCGCTGTCCAGTGGTCCACTCCTGGATTACTTTGGTACCTCCTTGCTAAACTTATAGCAAGGCACACATCAGGTCTGGTACTCAGCATTGCATACATGATAGAACCTACGGCTGAGGCATAGGGAATGACTTCCATTTTCTCTCAATCTTTTGGAGTGGTCGGGCATTGAGTCTGACTCAACTTCACACCTTGTAACACAGGCAAGAACCCTTTCTTTGACTGGTCCATTTTGAACTTCTTCAAAACTTTATCAAGGCATGTGCTTTGTGAAAGTCCAATTAACACTACGAAAAAATACACTTCCATGATGATACGTGTTTGTCACAGTAGGTCGCGTTTTTTGTCATGCATGTACATCCATGACGATTGTATGACAGAATCAAGATAGTCATACCTGTGCTGTTGTAGAAGTGTTCCATGACATTACCAAAATTATCATCACAGAAGTGTGCACTTCCATGACGATAAATCGCGCGTCACAGAAGTGCTTTCGTCAAGGGTGACCGACACGTGGCATCCACCGTAACGGAACGCCGTTAAGCTATCGGGTCAAGTTTTGGATCCGATAACCCGTTAACAGCCCCGACCAATGGGGATTTTCCACGTGTAAAATCATCATTGGCTGGAGGAAACACGTGTCGGCTCATCGTTGGGACATATGTCATCCACTCATTGGACAGAAGGCGCCTATGATACGTCGACACGTGGCACGGCCCAACAGAGGCCCATTCCTGTGAAAAGGCCGGCCCGTTTGACTTGGTCAAAAGGTGGCGGGCCGGCCCATGGAAAGCCTATTAACGACCTGTTGGCATATAGCCCATTTACAGCCCGCTAACCCAAGGCCCATTACGCCCTATCCGAATTAGGCCCAGTAGCGTCATCTGGGCCATCCAATATGATTCCAGCCCGTTTTCCCTTCTGGCCCATGTATGGCCCATGACGTCTTTCGGCCCATATGAGGCCCTATGTAACTCTTGGCCTATTAACGACCTGTGATGCAATTGGCCCGTAATGAACAGTGTATCACTTTACACCCATTAATGGCCTGTGGTGAAACTGGCCCGTAATGAACAGTGTATCACTTTATACCCGTTAATGGCCTATTATTCCGTTGGGCCGTTTCCAGCCCATGTTATCTTTCGGCCTTCTCAGAGCCCATTTATTCTTGGGCTCATTTCCAGCATTCATTTACTTACGACCCGTTACTGTCATTTTCTGCTTGTGGGCCAAATTCAGCCCATGGTTACAGTCGGCCCATTTGTGGCCCGTTAATATGTTGGGCCGTTTTCATAGCGTCATCAAATACGGCCTATTAACGATGGCCCATTATGGTCGGCCCATGAACGGACGATTCCAACTCTAGCCCGTTTACGGCCATAATGCGGCATGTTATTGGCCCATGTTTGGCCAATCGATCATACGGCCCGTATAAGGCCCATTGATGATACGGCCCGTAGAAGGCCCATTGTTTCTACAGCCCGTAGAAAGCCCATTGTTTCTACGGCCCGTAGAAGGCCTACTGTTTCTACGGCCCGTAGAAGGCCCACTGTTTCTATGGCCCGTAGGAGGCCCAGTGTCACTACAGTAAATATTAGCCCATGGTTATTGTGGCCTAGTTTTAAAAAATAGGTTATTGCAGCCACTAGCAAACCGCGGAAAAAGAACTGCACTAACTACAAGCAAACAAATAAACAAGACAACAAGGAAATAAATAAGCAAGCAACTTATGCTAGGCTATCACGGCTATTACACATATTACATCCACTGGGCATCAAAGTTCGCCACCAGTGCAAATATAGGGAACAAAGCAGCATATAAACACCGCAGCAAAACAAGTCCAGAACTGAAACCACTTCAGAAGAGTTCAAGAAACAATATCCTGGGTACCCATAATGCTGGCAAGATGCTTAGCAAGTTTATTAACTTTCTCTTGTTTGGCGCTTAAATCCTCCAGCGCTTGCTGTTGCACAAGAAAGTATGCATCTGAATTCTGCAGGGACTTCCTCAGTCCTTCGGCTTCTTGCCACAGCACAGCTGACTGATGCCTTTCAGCTTGTAGCAGAGATTGAAGAAGCCGAAGTGATTCAGGCAGCGAGTTCGAAGAGCTTGTGCCAGCGGTACTGGCTAGTAACTCGAACACTACATCAGTTCAGGACTGTGGGGTTTTCTCACTGTCTACAAGATCGTTTTTATCACCTTTCTTGGAGACCAACAGGGTTGTCTCACTATCTTGAACCTTATCTGCATTACTTTCTCTACCATTGCATAGTGGGGTGCTCTTCTCCAATATTCTGTTTGCATACTACAAGAGAAACAAGCAGACACATCACAAGTTTAGCTTGTAGTATACGAAACTCATTTTGGTAAACCGGTTCAGTAGTAAGGTGGACAGGATAACAACATGAAACAAACATATATCTATGTACTATGGTCACTTTATTGTGCATATCATTCTAGTTTATGTTCCCTAATCAAGATAGAGACACAGTTCAACTCATATATTTGTAAGACACAGCAGCATAGACAGAATATAAGTGTGAGAAACTACACAACATTGGCAGCACTTGTAATGTGCATCACATGAGAACATAACTATTTATACAACTTAAACTGAAATCAACATAGAGCAAGAAGTTAGAACAGTAATCCAGTTAAAGAAATAGGTTTAAAACATACCTGTTGCGCCATTGGAGTTTCAATTGGATCCTTCAAATTCGAAAGTTGTTGGTATGAGTAAATACAGTGATGCAACAGCAAAGGAGTATGGACCATAGCTACGAAATCTGACCTGAGAACAGTTGCTCTTCTGCTTTAAACGTGGAGTTTGGGTTAGCTGTGGTGGTCTTCGTGCTTTGTGCACTACAGTAGCTTTACAAACTGCTCATGTGGGGGTACTCTGTGGTGGACATGGTGCTTTGTCAACTATAAGTGGGTTACTATCCACTGGGGTTGCGGTTAGATGGGTTGTAGCTGGTTCTCTGCCCAATGGTGTAAGTGTGCAATCTGGAAGAGTCTCGATTATGTGTGATGGGGCTAGTTTGTGGGCCAGTACAACCATGGTTCTATCTGCATCGACGGGTAGCACTGTCTTTTGTGAAGAACGGGTTTTTGCTCCCTTAGATACTGCCATCACTCCCTCCAATTCAAATGGCTGATAAACAAGAAAAGAAATTGAACGTACAGACATTGTATGATAGACAGATGTGGTAATTCACATATATGTTGTCTAACCAAACAGGACAGCATGACACAATTTCACATATATGATGCCTAACTAAACAGGATAGCATGACACAATTTTAGATATATGATGGATAACTTAACATGATATAATGGCATAATTCAACATATGATGAGTACCTAAACAGGATGACATGATAAAACTATATGATGTCTTTCTAAAATAGGTTGGGATGAAATAATTCACATACATGTTGTCTAAGTATACAGGATGACATGATATAATTGATTCATATACTAAGCAGCTGACACTCACATGTATGATCTCTAAACTAAGCAGATATAATTCAATATTGTGCATATGATGTTTAAACTAAGCAATGCAAGACACCATATACATCATATGAGAAATATAAACATTGCAACTTAGAGCATACACCTCAGGTGGGATATAGGACTGGTCATCTGTCTCTGAATCCTCCTCTGAGGAGCTCCCTGTAACCATCGAGATATATGCTTCAACAGGTACCATTGCCTGCTCTGAAGACCTTGTTTTCACTCCAGATTTTTCCATAACGGACTCAAATGGCTGATACACATGAAGAGTAGTTCAATATACACAGATTGTCGACAAATGGAATACGTAATGAAAAAAAAGATGGCATGAGATAATTCACATGTATGATGCCTGGCTCCATGGCGGTGCATAATTCACATATATGATGCCTGGCTCCATGGCGGTGCATAATTCACATATATGATAACTGGCTGAAAAACATGGCATTGCATAATTCACATATCTGATATAGAAAGCAAACATGAGGCATTCACACAAAGCATGTCTAATCTAAGCAGATGGCATGGCAATGCAAGACACCATATGCATGATATGAGCAATATAACCCAACCAAGTTAGAGCATGCACCTCGGGGGGGGGGGATACGAATGGTCATCTCTCTCTGAATCCTCCTCCGAGGAGCTATCTGTAACCAGCAAGAAATCTGCATCGACAGGTAGCACTGACTGCTCAGAAGACCTTGTTTTCACTCCAGATTTTCCCATGACTGACTCAAATGGCTGATGCATAGGAAGAGTAGATGAATGTATAAACATTGTTGACAAATGGAATACATTATGGAAAAAATATGGCACGATACAATTCACATATACGATGACTGGCTAAACAGGATGGCATTGCATGATTCACGTATATGATGCCTGGCTAAAGAAGATGGCATTGCATAATTCCCATATACTCCCCCCGTTCCTAAATATTTGTCTTTTTAGAGAATTCAAATGGACTACCACATACAGATGTATATAGACATATTTTAGAGTGTAGATTCACTCATTTTGTTCCGTATGTAGTCACTTGTTGAAATCACTAAAAAGACAAATATTTAGGAATGGTGGGAGTATGATATAGAAACCAAACAGGTGGCATTCACACAAAGAAAATCTAAACTAAGCTGATGACATATAAGATGTATAATGTAAGCAATGCAAGGCGCCATATGCATGATATGACCAACATCAGCATGCCAGGTTAGAGCAAACACCTCAGGTGCTAAACAGGCGTGGTCGGCTCCTTCTGAATCTCCATCCGAACAGTTATCTTCCTCTGGAATAGAATCTGGAAATGCAGGAGGGGGGCACTTCGCCCACCATGGAGCGGCGTCTGCATGACATTATATTCGCACGCAACGATCTTCTCTTTTTCTCTACATGTCCAGTACGATTGTGTACAATATCTGACATGCATAATAAAAAAATAGTTAGATTTTGTAAGGCCTAAGGGGTGCATGCAAAAATAAAGACTGATGGTAGCAAAGGAGTGGATGGATCCAAAACTAATGATAGCAGGTAGATTATAGCTTCAGTTTAAAAAGATAGACAATGGATCATCTATTGTTTCTTGCCCACCCAACATGAACCACATAGAAGACCCCAGATGAACTAGATAGTAAGCAGATACTATTCATTGCTGGCTCGATATGAGACCCATGGGCAATTCAAAACTCAAGATTGAACAATAAAGTAGCAGGTAATAATAACCGATGTATAACGTAAGCAAACACGAAAGACTACGACCTCTCTTCCGGAACTGTGTAGTCCTCAGGTTCATCTGCTCAGTCGATGATGGTAATGCAGTTGGCGTGGCTGCCGGCAATGGGGAAGATGATCTGAGGCCGTGAAAGGAAGTCTGCAGGGGGGATCTCTGCTGCAGTGAACGCTTCTGTCGATGGTGCACCTCAGGTGGGGTGGATGACGGCACGGCAGGAGCAGGACATAACACACCGAGTTTTCTTTGACGCCTATCTAAAAATGAAGTAAATCTGTAAGGGCTCCTTAGAATTGGAGGATTCTATAAACGCAGGGACAGGAAAAACGCAAGAATAGGATAGGAATGCACGTGCAAAACAGAGCATTTGGAAACATAGGATTTCAGTCAACCTGGCTGTTTGGCTCACATGAATTGGAAGAACAGAGGAATGGAGAAACAAAGTGATGCGACGAGTGTACAACCTCTTTGGCATAGCCTTGTGGACCTCAGCATCATTGGGTTGGACGTGGAGGATGGTGATGATGCTGTTGTGACTATCGGAGGCGGGGAAGAAGATCCGAGGCCTCTAGAAATGGCGCCGAGGGTACTGCTCCGCTGTGATGGACGGTTCCGTCGTTGGAGCAGCTCTGCTAAGGTGTACGACGACGAGGTTGAAGCATGACAAGACAGACAACGTTAATCTGAAGTGGGACCCTAATATCATCTACAATAGATGATGTAAAATACATCACCAAAAAGTGCTAGATGTAAAACGCATCAGCCGTGCCACGACCACTCCGACAGATGCTGTAAGTACTTTTCACTCTTAACTTAACTAAAGAAAATGAACTTCACAGTCGAAACTGAATTTTACCGTCGAAACTGATTGAACTAGTAACAGAGCATTACAATAGATGTTTAGGGCGTTCAAGCACTAGTAGCAGAGAAGCAGTGATCTAAATCAGCAGACGCTTGAGCAGGGAACACACTAGCAGAGAGCAAGTCGTGCAGTAGCACCATGAGCGAGTGCTAAAGCAGCAACTCTTGTAGCTACCGGAGGTCGTGCAGCAGCAGCAACAGCACAAGCGAGAGCAAGAGCAGAGCAGTAACACGAACGAAAGCAGGAGCAGTGCAGCAGCGTGACCGACAGCAAGAACAGAGCCGCAGCGCGAGCGAGAGCCGGAGCAGCTGTAGCTAGTGCCGTTGTGGAAGTCACTGCCGAGGAAGCAACAGCATGGGGGAGAGACGCCGTGGATGATGTGGCCGGCGACGACACCGTCGATGGAGACACGCCATGTCTGCTCGGTATCGAGCACCGGCAGCCCCATGAGATCGAATAAAAGATAAAATGCAGCGGTGAGTGTAGAACCTCCTTGGTGGCGCCGAGTTGGCCTTGGCTTCATCGGAGGAATTGGTGAGGGTGTTGCGGTTCCGGTGGGGCAGGTCAAGACGGCGATGTGAGGATTGAGGTGGCGCGATAGACGAGGCGAACGTCGGGACAACTCCTTGGAGGTGGAGGACGGGGCGGCTGATCCGGCGGGACGACGAGATCGACAACGGATCCTCATCCGGTGCGGTGTATGAGGGACGGCGAGCTGTTGCGGTGGACGATGTAGTCGGGGAAGAGTCTTCAGCTGGGCGGCGGTTGGGAGGCCGACGGAGGAGCGTGGGGTTTCGCAGGTTTTGGCGGCCTCGGTGTACGAATGGGGGGGGGCGAAGGAGGAGGGGGGAGCCAAGCTTAGGGACGCGCTTGTCCGAAATGTACGGTAAGTTACCAGCATACCCCCACCGGTTTTGACACCGCGACGTGGAGCTTCATTTCCGGCTGAGGGGTAGAAGGGGGATTTCGCATGTCTGGGCTGCGGGAGCGATTTCGGATGAGGAGGGAGTTCTCGCGCGCGTCCAAATTTCGGGATAACAAGGCGCGACACGGGTTGAAGAAGCGGGAGTTTCAAAGCAGGTGAGACAAAAGATACTCGAGCTTGAAAATTTTGGGATAACAAGGTGCGGATTCCTTGTTCGGCAGAACAAACTTAACGTGTAAAAAAACAATTCATACAAGACACAAGAGAGCCATGTCCCCTTTTACTATATTGCAATAGATGCCATTGAAAAAACTACAAGAAAAATGTAAAAAAAATTGGGAGAACAAGATTACCCTACATAGTACCAAATCGATTCGCACTTCCCTCAACAACAACAAAAAACAAATCAATTCCCACCAAATAAAGAGTAATGTCCCTTTTTATATGATTACAGACGCCATGATCTCGAATATCAATTTTTGAATCCACGTTATGTTGAATTCGAATATATCGTTAGGTGACCTTGCGGTTTATAATTGATGTAGTCGTACATTTTGATCTTCCATCATATATGAACATTTTACTCCACCATGTGAACATATATATTGTCGTCTACCATATGGACTAAATTTGAATCAATTTTCCTTATTTGAATACGATTGTTGTGAAGTTATACAATAATTTAAATATTATCTTGATAACAAAAAACATACATATACCAATAATCATATTTCACTATGAACTACATGTACCAGACGCTCTCCAATTCAAATATCTGTATCCATTTTATGTTGAATTCAAATCATAGTACATTATTGGTCTAGGTAGCGAGATGTTCGGGATAATCTAAACCCTGTTTTCATACGTATAATTTTTGGCTGAATTGGGACAAGTTTTGGTATCAGCCTCTTGCAAAACCGGAGATTCTCTCAACAAGCCTCGTGGTTCCGAGAGGGATCGTGTCACCTTTGTGTGCGAAACAATATACGCTGCCTCCCCCTGATTTTATTTACAGAGGCAACATAGAACTATGTGAGTGCCCTGTTAAATTTTGGAATTATTTCGGGTTCATTTGACCTTTTTATACATTAATTGAGTTTCTGGACTTTTAATGTGCATAATCTAAATATGAATTGCATGCACATGCTCCGGTGCACCAAAGTGGGTTGAAAAATCACATGTGTGTCCTTGGTTGAATTTCTAGGTCCCATGGAAGAAATGAGAATGAAATTCAAACATCTGGGCGTCATGACTCGGCCAAGAACATCAAGAAACTTTGATTTTAAATTCATGTAAATCCAAAACTCGCCTGGAAATCATGAAACTTGGCATGGTGTCATGTCATGGCACTAACATGTTGTGGTAAAAAATTGGGCCGATTTGGAAGCTCGTGGTTCTAAGAGGGAACGTGCCACCTTTGAGTGTGAAACGATATATGCCGCCCCCCCTTGAGTTTCTTAACAAAGGCAACATAGAACTACATTAGTGCGCTGTTAAATTTTGGAATTCTTCCGGGTTTGTTTGTCGTTTTTTATACGTTAATTGAGTTTCTGGTCATTTAATGTGCATAAGTAAAATTTGAACTACAAGCACATGCTCTCGTGCACCAAAGTTGGTTGAAAAATCACATTTGTGTCCTTGGGTGAATTTCTAGGTCCCATGCAAGAAATGAGAATAAAATTAAAACAACTGGGCATCATGGCTCGGCCGAGAACATTGAGAAACTTGGTTTTAAAATTCTTGTAAATCCAAAACACGTCTGAAAATCATGAAACTTGGCATGGATGTCATGTCATGGTACTACCATGTTGTGGTAAAAAAATTGGCCGAATAGGAACAAATTTTGGTATAAGCTTTTGCAAACCGAAGCTTCTCTCAAGAAGGCTCGTGGTTCTGAGAGGGAACGTGCCACCTTTGAGTGCGAAACGATATACGTTGTCCCCCTTGAGTTTATTTACAAAGGCAACATAGAACTACATGAGTGCCCTGTTAAATTTTGGAATTATTCCGGCTTCGTTTGGCCTTATTTACACATTAATTGAGTTTTTGGTCATTTAATGTGCATAATTCAAATTTGAACTACAAGCACATGCTCCCGTGCACCAAAGTTGGTTGAAAAATCACATTTGTGTCCTCGGGTGAATTTCTACTCCCTCCTTCCATCTATATAGGTCCTAATGCGTTTTTCGAGGCTAACTTTGACCAAGCGTCAGAGCAATAATATATGACATGCAACTTACACAAAGCATACCTTCAATTTTGTATGTCAAAGGAGCTTCCAATAATATAATTTCCATAGTATACATCTCATTTTCTATTAATCTTGTCAATAGTCAAAGGTTGTCTTGAAAAACACATTAGGCCCTATATAGATGGAAGGAGGGAGTAGGTCCCATGCAAAAATGAGAATAAAATTCAAACATCTGGGCATCGTGGCTCGGTCGAGAACATTGAGAAACTTGGTTTTAAAATCATGAAACTTGGCATGGTGTCATGTCATGGTAGTACCATGCCGTGGTAAAAAAAATTTGGCCGAATAGGAACAAATTTTGGTATAAGCTTCTTGCAAATCGGAGCTTCTCTCAAGAAGGCTCGTGGTTCTAGGAGGGAACATGTCACCTTTGTGTGCATAATCCAAATTTGAAATACAAGCACATGTTCCAATGCACCAAAGTTGATTGAAAAATCACATGTGTGTCCTCGGGTAATTTTATAGGTTCCATGCAAGAAATGGGAATGAAATTCAAAATTCTGGGCATCGTGGCTGGGTTGGAAACATTGAGAAACTTAGTTTTTTAATTCCTGTAAATCCAAAACATGCATGAAAATAATGAAACTTGGCTTGGTGCCATGACATGGCACCAACATGCTGTGGTAAATTTGCAGTCCGATTTGCGAAGGCACACACATTAACTATCAACAAAGTCATTTTGGAACAAGTGCTGTCATGTTACAATTGGAAACACAAGTATTATTGAAACCATGGGCATTCTACTTACTAGTACCTTTTACGTGCTACCACGCGTCCCCATTTTTTATTAGCTAGGAGGCGCCGTGCAGGGTAGCTATTTGAGTACGAGAGGCGTGCGATCAGACCCCTGCGCGTGCTTATCGGGAGGAGAGCCCTTTGACCTCCATCTGCCGTCCACCTCTCTCCCAAGGTCTCCATTAATGGCGCCCGAGCCTCTGTTTAATGTCGTGGCTATGTCTCACTCGACTAAGATTTGAGAGAGAAAAAAGAAAATCTGAAAGCACGGATCTTGATGTAAGATCCGACGGACCTATATAGCATCTATTGCGACTTATAGCAAGACCGATGAATATATAAGGACGATTAAATTTTTTTGATCAAAGAAGGGCTTGCCCCTTCCGATTTTCATTACTAAAAACCACCACAATTCACAAGAAGTTCAACACAACTCCAGCCTAACACGAAGGACTAAAAGCTACCAGATTGAAATCAGAACATCCCAAGAGGCCAACAAAGGCCAAACATCCATGCTAGAACCCAACATTTCACAACCGACGACACAATCCACATCCTAAACCGATTATTACATCAAAAGAAACCAGGAAGCTAGTCTCCGCAGCGAGCGGCGACGAGCTCTTTCGTGTCCTCAAGACGCTGCTTGAGAACATCCACGTATTCCTCCATCAGCCTTTGGCGCTCGTTGCGGAGCATGTCATTCTCATCCATAAGTTTCTTCAACAAGGCACTGGTCTCCTCCTGCGGGTCTACACTTCAGATGATCTTCTCTCTCAGCAGGTCGCGCTCGGCCCGGAGCCTCTCATTGCCCTCCCTTAGTTGCTGGATGACGCCGGTAGCCTGTTCAAACGAGGCTATCATGTCGTCCTGCAACCTCGTCGAGCCGGAGATCTGATCCATCTAGCTATGGACGATCGCATGCATGCACCTGTAATAGTCGTTGCCTACCCGCGAGAAATTTTCCTAGGCCGCCGCGGCGCGGCGGGACATCGCTGCTGCTTCTGTGGCGCGGCTGGACCAATCTGCTGCATCGACGGCACGGCGGGACCTCCGTGCTGCTTCAGCGGCGCGGCGGGACCTCTGTGCTGCTACTTCCGCGTGGCAGGACATGTTGGCTGCTCTCGCAGCGAGGTGGGACATCTCTCGTGCTTTCGCTTCCATGCTTGCTTCTCCCTGGTGGCAATTTCTCGACCCAGAACTCACGCTGGCCATGGCAGACGCAAGGGAAGGATGCTGAATGACTTGTTTATTTTTGTGGATGAGGAGTTGAGGAGGAATGTGCAGTCATCTTGGCATACTAGTATTTATAACCGAGTACTAATACACTCCTAAGTGGGAAACCGTTTAGGTTGTGACCGGTGTGAACAGGTTTGCAATTCAATATAGCATGGAGTAATTTGGAATGTGACAAGACGCAAGCTCAAAATTTATTGACGGTTCTAGTTTCAAAGTGCGGCACTATTCCCGGATGGAGTACTTCTTTTTCTACTCCCTCCTTTCCTGTTTTATAGGGCTTATCTCAAAATTTTAGTTTTTCCATTTTATAAGGCTCAATTTGGTTGTTCCCCAACACATGTTCAGATTCCAAGGTGCATTAAATCATTGCATGCAAGTATTAAGAGAAAATTGACCAATGCATGTACTTTATGCATGCATGCATTGCAATTAATGCATTAAACCTATCTCTTGGGACTTCTCGCACGCACCATCGTGCCACCCACAAAAACTTGTACTCTGAGTTTAGTAGTACGTTATACAGGAAGAGAAGAGGTGCACGCACGCACTCGTCCTCTCACACACGCGTCTGTTTTTTCTCGAAAAGGAGGATGATGACCCCCAGCCTCTGCATCTGGGAGTCACACATGCAAATTATTGAAATATATCAAGTGCAGTGCTTTGATGTGTCGCGTCAACTCATACATCAACGAGAAGTTTGATTATCCTCTCCCTCGCGGATTTAACTGCACCTACCTTTGGCTGTATGACAGGTTGGCCACACACCTGTAGGGCCCACCTGTCATACATGCAAAGGCAGGAGCGTCCCTCCCTCGCCCATGAGCGTGGTGGCTGGCAAGACTAGGAGAATCTTTCGCTACACGCTCTCCGTCCCGCACACGGTGGACATGCAGCAGTTCAATCGGTGCCAGATGGCCATAAGCGTGCTGTACTCCTCCTCCAGTGCAGTAGTATTCCATCATTGTTTGACTTCCCGAAGAGGCGAAGAGCCAAGCGTAGCTCGGACGCTCGTGTGGCAGTTTCATGTGTATAGTAGTCTAGGATAGCGTGTACCGTGCCTGTAAGCTTAATATCGTTGGGGTCGGCTCCATGCTATGTGGCCGTCTTGAAGTTTAAAATAAATAAATTAAAATAGTCTTCTGGCCCTACCCGAAAACTGCCGCACGTACTGCCCGGGAAAAGCCCCGCCCTCAACTTTTAACTACGCAAAAATAGTTCGAGCTTGTTCGTTCTATATAAATACAGTAATTACTGTATGTTTATTCACCCATGGGGTTGTTCAATGAATGGAGGGGCGGGGAGCACAAGTGAACAATACTGTAGTACTACTAGTAGTAAGTAGGAGTCGTACAATAGTCACCTTAAATAGAGAGTTTCTTTTCTTTAATGCCATATACACAAATTGAAACGCTTGTTGTGGAGAGAAAAAAGATAATCACTCCACTATATATGGACGCAGGGGCCTGAGCGCTTGCTTTACTAGGGTTGCTCTCTTCACTCTCTCATCCTCTCCAGATTAGTGGTAGCGACATTTTCTCTCTGCTCACCGCTGGTCACAGATCCGGCCGGATCCCTTCGGCCGATGTGTGTAGAGGACTAAAAGGTGCATCGTTCACGCGGTCATCGCCGCCGAGGGAGGAAACCCACAGCTGCCGGCTGGGCCCGATCCTCTGCCCGTGCCATTCTCTCCAACACATGGTCAGCTCGGGAGGTCCTCCGACCCTTCTTCCTCCCTGTCGTATTGTCCGCAGATCCGACCTGCCGCCGTCGCCATCCCGGCGACCCTTAGGTATAAGTTCTTCGAAAGCGGCCTTGCTCTACTGCCCCAGCTCCCCACGTGTCTACATGTGCATCTTTTTCTACTCCCATCAGCTCTTCCAAAGCCACCTAAATTTTTAGTATTATTAGAGGTAAAGCTACTTCATGCATTCGAATCTAGGGCTTTGTTCAAATAACGAAGAAAGGGGGGAAAGTTGTAGCATGAATCTAGGACTTGATTCAAAGAGGAAATAATATGGTGAAAGTAGTAGAGACCGGATACCCAACCAATCTGTTGGTTGAAAAGGGAAATAATGGGAAAACGCAGTACAAACTGGATAAGGAACAAATCTTTTATTGGTTGAAAAAAGGATAGAAAGTGGCAGCTGGTGGACAAGTCAACAGAGTATGTCCAGGATTAGATTTGCTTCCATCACATAGTAAAAGGTCTCCAGGATTAGATTTGCTGCCCTCACATAGTAAAAGGTCTCAGGATTAGATTTGCTGCCCTCACATAGTAAAAGGTCTCCAGGATTAGATTTGCTGCCCTCACATAGTAAAAGGTCTCCAGGATTAGATTTGCTGCCCTCACATAGTAAAAGGTCTCTAGGATTAGATTTGCTGCCCACACATAGTACAATGGAACTCCTGCTGTTTTCCCCAGCATGATAAGTAAGTTGCTCCTTTACGCTGCTGAGTGTCCTGGTGTCCCCACGGTCCCATGCCCTTAAACCAACTCTTTAGCTGTTGTTGATTTACTGTGTCTGGTAAACAAGCAATGCCACCATTAAAGTAATCCCATATTTGAGGAATCTCATTGTTGATCGTAATGCTTCTGGTAACATGAAGCATTGCTGACGTTTTAAAATTTCTACTGTCCTTGCGTGATTGCCATGAACATAATTAAGATGCTTCTTTTCATTTTGTATATGTTTCGTATATTCTTATTGACCAGCAACTATTTACTTTCTACCTTTTTGTGTAGATAGGGGTATCCATTTCACCTTGTTGCTATTGTGACCTTTTGGTGAACTGCACAAAACACTTTTTTTGGAATGAGTGTCTTGTGCAGTTCAACTAAATGTCATGTGGGCAACATCTCTCAATTTTGGTAGAACTGCACAAAATGGTGATTGGAGTTTCCAAAATCTCCGTCAAGTTCTGCTGGTAATCTCGTGCAACATTTTATTAGCCTTTGCAAGATGGAGCCGTCACTGTCACCACAATGGCACTTTATTTTAGTGGAACTGCACAAAATGATAAGAAAATTATAGTTGCACCTTACATGAGCCAGACAGCCAACCTTAATGTTCCTCAATTTTAGTGCAACTACTAAAGAAGAACCTGCCAGCTCACAAGAGCAAGTACTTCTTGCTAGCTGAATGATGCAATCTTTGCTTCATTTCAGGTGAACTGCAGAAAAAGGCGCATGATTTGAATCATGGAACTCCAGGCAGACCTCATCCAAGTAGATCTGGAGGTTGAGTTCAAGGATGCCGCTATTAAAGCAAAATCATGCTCTCCTGTCTCCTTGTTTGTGATGTGCAAACAGGAATACTCAACTACAGATGTTGTGACGGTCAAGAGCATTCGCCAAGTTCTTCGGTTGTATGACATGGCTAGCCAAGATGGATTTAATCCCGATATTCACTTTATCAAAAGGCTCTAATGGGTTGGTTCCGAATCTTGCAAGCTGGGAATCAGTGAGATGTGTAGGCATATTTGTTGTACTTATTATTTGAATCTTATTTGTTGGTTCTGAATCTTGCAAGCTAGGAATCAATGAGATGTGTAGGCATCTTTGTTGTACTTATTATTTGGATCTTATTTGTTGGTTCTGAATCTTGCAAGCTGGGAATCAATGAGATGTGTAGGCATCTTTGTTGTACTTATTATTTGGATCTTATTTGTTGGTTCTGAATCTTGCAAGCTGGGAAACACGGCATGATGATGCAGAGGACAACAACCATAACAAACAGTTCAAACTTGGTAGTATTATGTTTGTGAAAGTGCGACAAATGTGCTGATCGTGTGCGTCCTGAGAATAATAATTCTAATTGTTGTGCATGTTGATCATGTGGCACTGATAGAACGAGTGAATGCATTGCTTGTTTTAAGTACAAATTTCTATTAAAGCTAATTAAATTTAAGTAAAGTGACCACTAACTCCTGTTATTACAGTACCAATATAGACCCGCTCGTGAACCAACGTGTGGCCGAGGGTGCATCTTCTGCCGGGCATGCAGCGGACGAGGGAGGGGTAGTAACTATTCTTGCCTATACACACTCAGCTTACTGCTGAATCCAGTTCCCCAAGAGCTGAAAAACGAACTGCTGCCGCCGCCTACACACTCGTTCACTCGAAGAGACTCCAATGGCGATCCGAGGGGTGAGCCTGCTGGATATGGACTTCAGCAAGGAGTTCCCCTTTGAGTTCGCCGTTCAGTCCTATGGCTCCACCAAGTTGAATGTGATGTACACCAACGATACGGGCTCGGTGAAGCTCTGCCTCGCCTCAGTCCTATGGCTGCACCAGGTTCTGGAGCATTCGCCCGTTTCATCGGCAGCGCCGACTGCACCTTCGCTACAGTGGAGAGAAGGTAGAACGTGACGATTCGGCCATCTGGTGCAACAAGCTTGTCGACATCCAGAAGCAATACAAGATCATCAGCAACGGGCAGGAGAAGGACTCCGTGGTTGACCTCGCTGAGACCATCATCGACCACTGATACGCCAACATGAAAGAAGACGACCTGAACACGTGGGAGGTACCTCTGAATCTAGCCTACATAACCTACGCGGCCAAGGACGCATACGCATGCTACGACATGTACAGGCAGATCTTTGACATGAGGGCGTGTTTGCTTCCTGTAACTGACGAGTACACAGACAGCCGCAGCGCCATGATCAAGCGTGCCAGGAAGGTCTAGATGTTGTACTTTATCTGTATATAAGCACCTTTATCATCCGAGTGTTTCATGCATTAGCCTATGTGTCATAATTATATGTTTTGTCCGAAATACTTTTTTTAAGAACCCATTAACCCGATTGCTTTTTTAGTGGCTATTTGCTTATGTATGTAAACTAGTTCACTTGTCCGTAAAAAAACTAGTTCACTCGGCTGCCATGCTTTGAATCAGGTGGACCCAGTAGGTCTCTGAATTTTCTCCCACTTTCTTTTTCGATGTAAACTGAGTTTTCTCCCAGTACTTTCCCCTAGAACCAACTCAACTGTCCCACGTCTAGCCTAAAAAATAATAATACCCCACGTACTATTAACTCATCAAATTAAAATGATATTTTATTTCGTAAGTTGAAAGTTCTTACAAAATAATAATAATAATTGTTTATATATAACTTGGCAAGTTAACTCCTAGTGATTGCATACATAAGCTTGCAAAGATTTTACTGACGTGCAATCATGTGTTTATGTTTTTATAACATTTCTCCGTCTAGCCCAACATGATATTTTCACCCAGCCCAGCAAGTTCGTGGATTTCGAGAAAAATGCAAATGGGATTTAAACGGGCTGCATAGATGCTACATCATTGTTTCACCCAGCCCACCAAATTGAATAAAAAACAAATGGACTGACAGCTGGGTCCACGACCACAACCCAGTTTTTTTGTGATTTGCCAAGTAAGTCGCTTTGTCAGGCCTGTTGGGCTGCAAATCTTTCAAGACGAGGAGAGCTTCATTTGGCTAGCCGAGAAAATGGCCTATCAGTAATGAGAAATGGGCTGTACATTTTTAAAACACATCAAACCGACAATTAGTTTCAAATATCTTTTTTTCATTTCGAGATTTTAAATTACATTAATTTTTATGCGTGGAGAATTTGTTGGATTTTATATTGATATACATTTATTTTTAAAATCAGTTTGAATGTGAGTCGAAATTTCGGGATTAAAAACAGTTCGGTTCGCACCGAAATATGCAAAATTTCGTATAATTTTTTAACCGTGGCCACAATATGGGCTGTAATGCTAACAAAAAGAATATGGGTTCCAAAAAAACCTTAATAATTAGCAAATGGGCTGTAAATTATTAGAAATAATGGCAGATGGGCTGTATACTATTTTCCACAGATTTGAGGGTTTCCTAAAAAAGGTTGACGCACAAGCAGTGACTGTTGGATGGCCATCCAACGGGCGTCGTGCTTCTTCAATCTCTGCTCTTCCTACTCCAGCCGCTCAAACAAGCGCCGGCGGGACTGCCTACTCCCTCCTCCCCGTGGCCGGCTATGCTGCCGCGCACGCGTCACCGCCCCACCGTACTTCCATCGCTGGCCTAGCCATCCCTCTACTCACCCACACCTGCTGTTATTCTCCGGCGACGGCAGACGAACATGTAAACCCTCGTATAGTCGTACTCCCCTCTGATACGTCCATTTTGCATCATGCTTTTATATCGATATTTATTGCATTATGGGCTGTTATTTCACATTATGTCACAATACTTATGGCTATTCTCTCTTATGTCACAAGGTTTACATCAGGAGGGAGAATGCCGACAGCTGGAATTCTGGGCTGGAAAAGGAGCAAATATTAGAGACCTATTCTGCACAGCTCCAAAAGTCCTGAAACTCCACGGAACACCTTATAATAAATAATGAAAAATCCTCGCCAAAGATGAAGACCAGGGGGCCCACACCCTGCTCATGAGGGTGGGGGGCGCCCCCCTACCTCGTGGGCCCCCTGGTGGCTCTCCGATGACCATCTTCTCCTATATGAAGTCTTTCGTCGAGAAAAAAATAAGAAACAACCTTTCGGGACGAAACTCCGCCGCCACGAGGCAGAACCTTGGCGGATCCAATCTAGAGCTCCGGCAGAGCTGTTCTGCCGAGGAAACATCCCTCCCGGAGGGGGAAATCATCGCCATCGTCATCACCAACGCTCCTCTCATCGGGAGAGGGCAATCTCCATCAACATCTTCATCAGCACCATCTCATCTCAAAACCCTAGTTCATCTCTTGTATCCGATTCTTGTCTTCAAGTCCGGGATTGGTGCTAGTAGGTTGCTAGTAGTGTTAATAACTCCTTGTAGCTGATGCTAGTTGGTTTAATTGGTGGAAGATCATATGTTCAAATCCTATATGCATATTAATACCCCTCTGATTATGAACATGTTTATGCTTTGTGAGTAGTTACGTTTGTTCCTGAGGACAAGGGAGAAGTCTTGCTATGAGTAGTCATGTGAATTTGGTATTCGTTCGATATTTTGATGAGATGCATGTTGTCTAGCCTCTAGTGGTGTTATGTGAACGTCGACTACATAACACTTCACCATTATTTGGGCCTAGAGGAAGGCATTGGGAAGTAATAAGTAGATGATGGGTTGCTAGAGTGATAGAAGCTTAAACTCTAGTTTATGCGTTGCTTCGTAAGGGGCTGATTTGGATCCATATGTTTCATGCTATGGTTAGGTTTACCTTAATACTTTTGTTGTAGTTGCGGATGCTTGCAATAGAGGTTAATCATAAGTGGGATGCTTGTTCAAGTAAGAACAGCACCCAAGCACCGGTCCACCCACATTTCAAATTACCAAAGTACCGAACGCGAATCATATGAACGTGATGAAAACTAGCTTAACAATATTCCCATGTGTCCTCGGGAGCGCTTTTCCTTATATAAGAGTTTGCCCAGGCTTGTCCTTTGCTACAAAAAGGATTTGGCCACCTTGCTGCACTTTATTTACTTTTGTTACTTGTTGCTCGTTACAAATTATCTCATCAAAACTATCTGTTACCACTTATTTCAGTACTCGCAGAGAATACCTTGCCGAAAACCATTTATCATTTCCTTCCGCTCCTCGTTGGGTTCGACACTCTTACTTATCGAAAGGACTACGATAGATCCCCTATACTTGTGGGTCATCAAGACTCTTTTCTGGCGCCGTTGCTGGGGAGTGAAGCGCCTTTGGTAGGTGGAATTTGGTGAGGAAAAATTTATATAGTGTGCTGAAATTTACTGTCACTTGTTATTATGGAAAGTAATCCTCTAAGGGGCTTGTTCGGGGTATCTTCACCCCGACCAGTAGAGCAAAGAGTTGCTCCTCAACCTACTGAACCTAGTGAAAATGAAAATGAAAATACTTGCTTTGAAGTTCCTTCGGGTATAATAGAAAAACTGCTAGCTAGTCCTTTTTTAGGAGATGGAACAAAGCATCCTGATGAACATCTAATATATGTGGATGAAGTTTGTAGATTATTTAAGCTTGGAGGTGTATCCAGAGATGTTGTTAAGAAGAAGGTCTTCCCCTTATCTTTGAGGGGAGATGCATCGACATGGTATAGGCTATGTGATGATATGAGGTCTTGGAATTACAAACGGTTGAAATTGGAATTTCATCAGTAGTTTTATCCTATGCATCTTGTTCATCGTGATCGCAATTATATATATATATATATATATATATATATAATTTTTGGCCTCGCGAAGGAGAAAGCATCGCTCAAGCTTGGGGGAGGCTTAAATCAATGTTATATTCTTGCCCCAATCATGATCTCTCAGGAGAAATGATTATTCAAAAAATTTATGCTCGGCTTTCTGAAAATAATCGCACCCTGCTTGATACTTCTTGTGCTGGCTCTTTTATGATGAAGACTATTTGATTTAGATGGGATTTATTGGATAGAATTAAATGCAACTCTGAAGATTGGGACCTCGACAATGGTAAGGAGTCAGGTATGACACCTAACTTTGATTGTGTTAAATCTTTTATGGATACCGATATTTTCCGTAAGGTTAGCACTAAATATGAACTTGATTCTGAGATAGTAGCTTCTTTCTGTGAATCTTTTGCTACTTATGTTGATCTCCCTAAGGAGAAGTGGTTTAAATATCATCCTCCCATAGAAGTAAAAGTAGCTGCACCTATTAAAGTTGAAGAAAAGACTATTACTTATAGTGATCCTATTGTTCCTACTTCTTATGTTGAGAAACCACCTTTCCCTGTTAGGATAAAGGATCATGCTAAAGCTTCAACTGTGGTTCGTAAAAGCAATATTAAAACATATACACCCCCTGAGAAAGTTAAAGTAGAACCTAATATTGCTATTGTTAAAGATCTCTTGTCCGATAATATTGATGGGCATGTTATTCAGTTCTGCGGTGAAACTGCTAGAATTGCTAAACCTTGTGCTAAAGATAAACATAGACCTGTGGTAGGCGTGCCTGTTATTTCTGTTAAAATAGGAGATCATTGTTATCATGGCTTATGTGATATGGGTGCTAGTGCTAGTGTTATACCTTATGACTTGTATAAAGAAATCAAGAATGAAATTGCACCTGCTGAGTTAGAAGATATTGATGTCACAATTAAACTTGCTAATAGAGATACTATTTCAGAAGTGGGAATTGTTAGAGATGTTGAAGTCTTGTGCGGGAAAACTAAATATCCTGCTGATTTTCTTATTCTTAGTTCCCCACAAGATAGCTTTTGTCCCATTATATTTGGTAGACCCTTCTTGAATACAGTTAATGCTAGGATAGATTGCGAAAAGAATGTTGTTACTACTGGCTTGGATGATATGACTCATGAATTCAATTTCTCTAAATTTAGTAAACAACACCGTGAAGAAGAATTGCCTAGTAAGGATGAAATTATTGGTCTTGCTTCTATTGCCGTACCTCCTAGTGATCCTTTAGAACAGTATTTGCTAGACCATGAGAATGATATGTTTATGAATGAAAGAAGAGAAATAGATGAAGTATTCTTTAAATAGGAACCTATGCTGAAACACAATTTGCCTGTTGAAATCCTAGGGGATCCCCCTCCACATAAGGGTGATCCCGTGTTTGAGCTTAAACCGTTGCCTGATAATCTTAAATATGCTTATCTTGATGAAAAGAAGATATATCCTGTTATTATTAGTGCTAACCTTTCAGAGCATGAAGAAGAAAGATTATTGAAAACTCTGAAGAAGCACCGTGCTGCTATTGGATATACTCTTGATGATCTTAAGGGCATTAGTCCCACTCTATGTCAACACAAAATAAATTTGGAAGCAGATGCCAATCCAGTTCGTGATCCTCAACAACGTCTGAATCCTAAAATGAAAGAAGTGGTAAGAGAAGAAATACTAAAGCTTCTGGAGGCAGGTATAATTTATCCCGTTGCTGATAGTCAGTGGGTAAGCCCTGTTCATTGTGTCCCTAAGAAGGGAGGTATTACTGTTGTTCCTAATGATAAATATGAATTGATTCCACAAAGAATTATTACAGGTTATAGGATGGTAATTGATTTCCGCAAATTAAATAAGTCTACTAAGAAAGATCATTACCCCTTACCTTTTATCGATCAAATGCTAGAAAGATTATGCAAACATACACATTACTGCTTTCTAGATGGTTATTCTGGTTTCTCTCAAATACCTGTGTCGGCTAAAGATCAATCAAAGACTACTTTTACATGCCCTTTTGGTACTTTTGCTTATAGACGTATGCCTTTTGGTTTATGTAATGCACCTGCTACCTTTTAAAGATGCGTGATGGCTATATTCTCTGACTTTTGTGAAAAGATTTGTGAGGTTTTCATGGACGACTTTTCCGTGTATGGATCTTCTTTTGATGATTGCTTGAGCAATCTTGATCGAGTTTTGCAGAGATGTGAAGAAACTAATCTTGTCTTGAATTGGGAAAAGTGCCACTTTATGGTTAATGAGGGTATTGTCTTGGGGCATAAAGTTTCTGAAAGAGGTATTGAAGTTGATAAAGCCAAGGTTGATGCTATTGAAAAGATGTCATGTCCCAAGGACATCAAAGGTATAAGAAGTTTCCTTGGTCACGCCAGATTTTATAGGAGGTTCATTAAGGACTTCTCAAAAATTTCTCGGCCTCTGACTAATTTATTACAAAAAGATATACCATTTGTCTTTGATGATGATTGTGTAGAAGCATTTGAAATACTTAAGAAAGCATTAGTCTCTGCACCTATTGTTCAGCCACCTGATTGGAATTTACCCTTTGAAATTATGTTTGATGCTAGTGATTATGCTGTAGGTGCTGTTCTAGGGCAAAGAGTTAATAAGAAATTAAATGTTATCCATTATGCTAGTAAGACTCTAGACAATGCTCAAAGAAATTATGCTACTACTGAAAAAGAACTTTGAGCAGTCGTATTTGCTTGTGATAAGTTCAGACCTTATATTGTTGATTCTAAAGTAACTATCCACACTGATCATGCTGCTATTAAATATCTTATGGAGAAGAAAGATGCTAAACCTAGACTTATTAGATGGGTTCTCTTGCTACAAGAATTTGATTTGCATATTGTTGATATAAAAGGAGCTGAGAACCCCGTTGCAGACAACTTATCTAGGTTAGAGAATGTTCTTGATGACCCACTACCTATTGATGATAGCTTTCCTGATGAACAATTAAATGTCATAAGTACCTCTTGTAGTACCCCTTGGTATGCTGATTATGCTAATTACATAGTTGCTAAATTTATACCACCTAGCTTCACATACCAACAAAAGAAAAAGTTCTTCTATGATTTGAGACATTACTTTTGGGATGACCCACATCTTTATAAAGAAGGAGTAGATGGTGTTATTAGACGTTGTGTACCTGAGCAT
Source organism: Triticum urartu (assembly GCF_056163025.1). Lineage (NCBI taxonomy): Eukaryota > Viridiplantae > Streptophyta > Magnoliopsida > Poales > Poaceae > Triticum > Triticum urartu. Next base: position 395,714,835 of record NC_141874.1, on the reverse strand, counting down.
GAACAGGAACAGATCCTACGCAAGTTCCACTCCGAAACTTATGGAGGACACCACGCGGGAGATAGAACTGCACATAAGGTATTGCAATCCAGTTTTTATTGGCCTACTCTCTTCAAGGATGCCCATTTTTTGCAGGTAAACTTCTCTCTAAATGGGAAGGCCCCTATGTTATCGAGGAGGTCTATCGTTCCGGTGCCATAAAAATCAACAACTTCGAAGGCACAAATCCGAAGGTGGTAAACGGTCAAAGAATCAAACATTATATCTCAGGTAATCCCATAAATGTTGAAACCAATATTATTGAAACCGTAACCCCGGAGGAATACATAAGGGACACTTTCCAGAACATTTCAGACTCCGAAAAGGAATAGGTATGTGGTACGGTAAGCCGTGTAGTTTAGGCTTCCAAAGCTGACCTGATGGCCAGGGGCGTAGCTTTCGATCTGCTCAAGGTGGCCAAGCGAATTGGCCCGCAGTGCGAAGCCGCCGAAGACGAAGATCTGTCCGGAGAGAAAAGTCTCACCCTGGACTGCATCGTAGTTGATGATCGAAGGAGCCATCGGGCCCAAAAGCGATGACACAAAGGAACTCTCAATGAAAGCACCAATGTCGGTGTCAAAACCGGCGGATCTCGGGTAGGGGGTCCCGAACTGTGCGTCTAGGCCGGATGGTAACAGGAGGCAAGGAACACGATGTTTTACCCAGGTTCGGGACCTCTTGATGGAGGTAAAACCCTACGTCCTGCTTGATTAATATTGATGATATGGGTAGTACAAGAGTAGATCTACCACGAGATCAAGGAGGCTAAACCCTAGAAGCTAGCCTATGGTATGATTGTTGTATGATGAAGTTGTCCTACAGACTAAAACCCTCCAGTTTATATAGACACCGGAGAGGGTTAGGGTTACATAAAGTCGGTTACAATGGTAGGAGATCTTGAATATCCGCATCACCAAGCTTGCCTTCCACGCCAAGGAAAGTCCCATCCGGACACGGGACGAAGTCTTCAATCTTGTATCTTCATAGTCCTGGAGTCCGGCTGAAGGTATAGTCCGGCTACCCGAACACCCCCTAATCCAGGACTCCCTTAGTAGCCCCTGAACCAGGCTTCAATGACGACGAGTCCGGCGCGTAGATTGTCTTCGGCATTGCAAGGCGGGTTCCTCCTCCAAATTCTTCATAAAAGTTTGTAAACACCAATAGTAGTGTCCGGCTCTGCAAAATAAGTTTCCACGTATTGCCATAGAGAGAATAATATTAACACAAATCTAATCTGCTGACGTATCCCGCAGCGTGACATCACACTACGGCCAAGCCTTTATTCGAATCGTTTTCACTTTTCCACCTCAGCGTGTTTTGTGAGGCGGTTTCCTTGGCACGTCTTGTCAAAGCAGAGATCGTGTCCCCCATTTACGGGATTCTCATCAATACGGACGTGGGTAATCCAACCGCGCCATTTATCACGACGCTTGGGAGGCAAGCGAGTTTTACTAGGCTGGTGGGGACGCATAGTCACATCCGCCCATATAAGGGGATAAGGATCCACCTTCTTACCTACGCCTTCTTCCTCCTTTGCCTATCCATCTTCTGCGCACCCGAGCTCCAGCGCCCAAGCCCGCACTTCCTACCTCAACTTTCTCCAACAATGTCCGGAGCGGGAGGCAAGTGGATGGTCTCCTCCGTCACGGAGGTCCATGTCAAAAGGTTAAGGAAGGCCGGATACTTGTCCAAAGACATCGCGCACCGGCTTCCTGAGGAGGGGCAGCTTCTCCCCACCCCAAGGCCCCATGAGAGGGTAGTATTTCTTCCCCACTTCCTCCGCGGACTGGGTTTTCCTCTCCACTCATTTGTCCGCGGGCTCATGTTCTAATATGGCCTAGATTTCCACGATCTGGCCCCGAACTTCATCCTCAATATCTCGGCATTTATCGTCGTGTGCGAGGCTTTCCTCTGCATCCGTCCCCATTTCGGCCTCTGGCTCAAGACCTTCAACGTCAAGCCAAAGGTGGTGCGCGGCAACCAGGCGGAGTGCGGAGGTGCCATGGCGAGCAAAATAGCCAACGTCCTATGGCTCGAGGGCTCCTTTGTGGAGACCTTGAAGGGGTGGCCGTCAGGGTGGTTTTACATCACCGAGCCACGCGATCCGAAGTGGATCGCAGCCCCTGAATTCCGATCTGGACCCCCTACGCGGCTCACGTCCTGGAAGGAGACGGGCTTGTCGTGGGGCGACGAAGAAGAGGTGACCGGACTGCAAAAATGCATCCAGTCCCTGGTGAACAAGCAGCTCAAGCTTGTCAACGTAGTCTCGGTCATGCTCGTCCGCCGGATCCTTCCGTGTCAAGAATGGGACTTCAATTTGTGGGAGTTCAACCCGGCGCAGCACCGAACTCTGAGCAGGCTCTTCAACACGATGTACGAAGATGTCTGGAGGGGGCTAACGGAAGGCGCCGAGGCTCCCACATCCGCCTCTGAAGACCGCGGATTCAGCTCGCAGCATCCTGCTGGCGAGGTAAAATATTTTCATCTTTTACAGGATGCTAAGTTTTCTTCATAGTTTGACTCTATGCGGGATCTAAACTCCCTCACCTTTGACAGGATTGGCAGGCGAGGTCCGGACTGATTAACTGTCCGGCTCCCTTGCCCGAAGACCCAGCCCCTGCTCTCCTAGTGAAGCTGCTGGTTCCGGCACCTTATGCGGTGCCGGAGAAGAAGGCCAAGAATAAGAAGGCCACGGGGACTCGAAAGAGTTCCCGGCATACGGTGGTGTCGGACTCGTCGTCCGACGAGTCCGAGATGCACTCCTCCCGTGAAGACGAGGAGGAGGAAGAAGAGACCTCTCGCCCTCCAGCGGGGGGAGGAAAGAAGAGGAAGGCCGCCCCAGTAGGGGAGGCCGAAGTGTCCAAGAAGAGGAAAACCCCTCCGCCGGACTACGCCCCCAACGCCGATGAGGACGAAGAGGAGTGGCCGGACAGGGCCAAGCGTCCGGCGAAATCGTAAGTGTTCGGATACCAGAGTAACTCATGATATTCCTTTTGTTGCACAACTTTCCTTAATGTCGAATATAATCATGCAGCCCACCCAAGGACGGGCTCGACGAGTCGTCGAGCGGCTCCTTGGATTCATCGGACGTGAATTCAGTTCCGCCCGCTGCCTCCCCCTGTGCTGCGGATGACGCCGAAGTGGCGTCGCGACAAGCTCCGGGGCAAGAGGAGGTGGTCCAGGAGGAGCCGCGAGGCGACCTCCCGGACTCCAGGAGTAAAGGGGACAAGACCCCACGGGGCTCCAAGTCCGGCTTTAAGCCGGACACCGCGCCGGAATCATCAACGGTTCTGGACCGCGGCAGGCAAACTCCTGCCAAGAGGAGCAAGCCTATTGAGCCGGCGTCCTCCGCCCAACCGGAGGCGCCGAACAATCTGCTGGAGGTGCTTAAGGGCGCCTCCACAGACGAGGAGCACCGTACCATCATGAGTACGGTGGTCCAGAAGGTTTGGTCCGCCAAAAGCGGACTGACTGAAGCTTGTGCTAGCCTTCTAACAGGCTTCGAGGTAAGTAAAAATTTGTAAAAATATTACCGTATAGACAGTAGCCCCTGATGCTCTGTTTGGCGTTCGGAAAGAAAAGCCGAATAGAGTTTCTATTAAATATCACAGGAGTCTAACTAAAAAGGAGTCAATATACGTATGCAGGCTTCGCTGCTGGCCACCGCCACACTGACTGCGGAGGTGGGTGCCCTGAAGCAGGGCCTCGAGCGGACCGAGCAAGAGCTCGGCCTTGCCAAACGGCAGCTCGAGGAGAAAGAAGGTAAGAGATACCTTATAGAAAAAATGCCTATAAGAAGATGCAATTGCAAAAAATGATAGGAGTATACTGCTTATTGTAGGGGCCACAACTGAGGTGGCAACCCTCAAGCAGGCGCTGTCTGAGGCCGAGAAGAAAGCGGCCACGGAGCGCACCGAGCGGGAGAAATTTGAGGTGCAGGTCGGCGAGGTGCAGCAAGAGCTTCAGGGTCTCATGAAAAAACATGAGTGTTTGGAGCTCGACTCGAAGACGCGAGCGTCCGAGCTTGCTGCGGCCCTTAAAACTGCCAAATCTGCCAGCCGAAGCCCAGAAGGCCCTCCAGGAATTGGATGCGGTGAAAAAGATAGCGGCGGGTAAGGCATTCTCTATGCAAAGCAGACATATAAAAGTAAACTACTTGTTACTTACCCGAATCCGGAGCTCTCCAGGGGCATTCACAGATCTTCCCCGCAGCGTATCCGATGCCGCTGCATTCTACCGAGCCGAGGAAGGCAGCTCGACGGAGAAGGTGTTCTGGTCTCAGTACGCTGAGGCCAGACACCCTGTGCCCTTGAGCGACCAGCTGAAGCAGCTGGTCGAGCTCCACAAGGCGGCCGAACAAGCCCTGAAGGGCTTCATAGTTCGGCTGTGGCCTGGAGAGGCCCTGCCTGGGAGCTACTTCGGACTGGTGCGGCGGCTGGTGGAGGCTTGTCCAAGGCTCGAGGTCATCAAGCGCTCCGTCTGCATCAAAGGTGCCCGTAGGGCCCTTGCCCGTGCAAAGGTGCACTGGGGTAAGCTGGACGGTGACAAGCTTGTGAGGGACGGGCCGCCGCCGGGGAAGGAGCATCGCAAGCCCGAGAACTATTACAAGGATGTTCTGGCTGGTGCCCGCCTTATGGCGGATGAATGTACCAAGGATGTAATTTTTGAATGAACTCGCTCGTGTTATCCTGTGTGCTGAAAACTTGTTCATATGCACTAAGCAATGCTTGTTGAATTTAAAATATTACTTTCTGTGCGGCCGTTTATCAAAAAATTGAGAGATGGCCAGTCGTCGGCTTCTTCCCCCATGCCACTAGTGCTGGGGTGTTCGGGATAAACCTGAGCGCTCTTTTCCCCATGATTGGGTCCGTCGAGGGAGGCGCTCAACACAACGAACAAGGCAATCGGACTATAATGCTTGAACACTCTCACTTAGCCATAGAACTGTATAATTTTAAATTTCGGCGAAGCCCCTAGTATTCGGAAGACCGAGTTCGTGGCGCTATCCACGCCTTGGCCGGACAAAGCCGGTTCCTCGCTCGAAGCAGCATAAGTCTTTAAGGACTCGAAAAACCTCTCGAACAGCGACGGTCTCTTGCCTCATCATGACAGTCAGTTTTAGCTTTCTCTACTGAGGTGCTCAGCCCAGCTCAACTGGGGCACAATCGCAATACTTCTCCTAGTGCTACCTTAGCCGATATAGCGGAATGTAAGGCACCAAAACATAGGAGCCGGGCAAACCCAACTATTGACCCAAATCATGATTCGGAGCCGATGCATATAGTGCTATAAGTTCGGGGTGCCGCACTTGTGAAAGTGTACGGACTTCTCACGCCATATTGATGGGTACTGAAGCCCCTGGCGTATTTTTGCCGTACCACAGTGTACGGATGCAACATGTTATTAATAAACATATATATAACAAGAGGATAATGCAAAAAATAGACAAAAAGCTATGCATTGTTTATAGAAAGGCTGCTATGAAAGAGGAACGATAGAAATAGTGCGATAAGCAAAATAAATTGGACTATTTAACATGTCCTGGCCAGGGGCAGGCCGCGGATTTGTATTAAAAAACAGGTATACTGCTCGCAATAGAGACCACCTGGGAGTTCCATAATGCGGTGTGGCTTGTCTGCTTTCCTGGAACTTGCATCGTTTGTGCGGCAGTTGAATTGCCGAACGGGTCATCCGAAGTATGGAGTCCTGAGAGTAAGAGAAAAAAGAAAAAAGGAATCTGGCAGCCCCTGGTGTGGTTTAAGCTGTATTTCGGGCGTGCCGTGATAGTGCCCCTTCCCCTGTGCCCATGGTATTTCAAGAGCGTAATTATGTACGTGAAGCACTGGTTTCGCTATATCGCGAGGGCTAGGGTTGGGGCCGCATTGCTACGCTAGCTCAGAACGTGCCAGCCGGTCTTGTTGTAGGGTACTCCAGGCGCGCTTGACAGTGTCCGGATTTTTGAAGGCCGAACTGGAGAATTGCCTAGAGAGGCTGCTTTGTACTTCTGCTGCGAGCGCTGCCGTGTGCTCCTTCGTTCGGAGGGAGCGTTCAGTGTTCCCATTGACCGTGATTACTCCTCTAGGGCCTGGCATCTTGAGCTTGAGGTATGCATAGTGCGGTACCGTGTTGAATTCTACGAATGCGGTTCGCCCGAGCAGTGCGTGATAGCCACTACGGAACGGGACTATGTCGAAGATTAACTTCTTGCTTCGGAAGTTATCCGGAGATCCGAAGACCACTTCCAGTGTGACTGAGCCTGTACAGCTGGCTTCTACACCTGGTATGACGCCTTTAAAGGTTGTTTTGGTGGGCTTGATCCTCGAGGGATCTATGCCCATTTTTCGCACTGTATCCTGGTAAAGCAGGTTCAGGCTGCCGCCGCCGTCCATGAGGACTCTTGTGAGATGAAATCCGTCAATGATGTAGGGGAACGTAGCAGAAATTCAAAATTTTCTACGCATCACCAAGATCTATCTATGGAGAAACCAGCAATGAGGGGAAGGAGAGTGCATCTACATACCCTTGTAGATCGCTAAGCGGAAGCGTTCAAGTGAACGGGGTTGATGGAGTCGTACTAGTCGTGATCCAAATCATCGGAGATCCTAGTGCCGAACGGACGGCACCTCCGCGTTCAACACACGTACAGCCCGGTGACGTCTCCCACGCCTTGATCCAGCAAGGAGAGAGGGAGAGGTTGAGGAAGACTCTATCCAGCAGCAGCACAACGGCGTGGTGGTGGTGGAGGAGCGTGGCAATCCTGCAGGGCTTCGCCAAGCACCACGGGAGAGGAGGAAGAGAGAGACAGGGCTGCACCAACGAGAGAGATCTAATCGCGTGTCTTGGGCAGCCCCTAGGCCTCATATATATTGGGGAAGGGGAGGAGGGTGCGCCCCCTCTAGGGTTCCCACCCCTAGAGGGGCGGCAGCCCCAAACCCATCTATGGGTGGCGGCCACAAGGGGGGAGGAGAGGGAGGCGCAGGGAGTATGGGCCTTAGGGCCCATCTGCCCTTAGGGTTTGCCCCCTCTCCCCTTCTAGGCGCATGGGCCTTAGTGGGAGGCGTCCCAGCCCACCTAGGGGCTGGTGCCTTCTCACACTTGGCCCATGTATGCCTCTGGGGCCCATGGCCCCCCCCGGTGGACCCCCGGACCCCTCGGGTGGTCCCGGTACATTACCGATAAACCCGAAACCTTTCCGGTGACCAAAACAGGACTTCCCATATATAAATCTTTACCTCCGGACCATTCCGGAACTCCTCGTGACGTCCGGGATCTCATCCGGGACTCCGAACAACATTCGGTAACCACATACAAACTTCCTTTATAACCCTAGCGTCATCGAACCTTAAGTGTGTAGACCCTACGGGTTCGGGAGACATGCAGACATGACCGAGATGTTCTCCGGTCAATAACCAACAGAGGGATCTGGATACCCATGTTGGCTCCCACATGTTCCACGATGATCTCATCGGATGAACCACGATGTCAAGGACTTAATCAATCCCGTATACAATTCCCTTTGTCTAGCGGTACGATACTTGTCCGAGATTCGATCGTCGGTATCCCGATACCTTGTTCAATATCGTTACCGGCAAGTCTCTTTTACTCGTTCCGTAACACATCATCCCGTGATCAACTCCTTGATCACATTGTGCACATTATGATGATGTCCTAACGAGTGGGCCCAGAGATACCTCTCCGTCACACGGAGTGACAAATCCCAGTCTCGATTCATGCCAACCCAACAGACACTTTCGGAGATACCCGTAGTGTACCTTTATAGCCACCCAGTTATGTTGTGACGTTTGGCACACCCAAAGCACTCCTACGGTATCCGGGAGTTGCACAATCTCATGGTCTAAGGAAATGATACTTGACATTAGAAAAGCTTTAGCATACGAACTACACGATCTAGTGCTATGCTTAGGATTGGGTCTTGTCCATCACATCATTCTCCTAATGATGTGATCCCGTTATCAACGACATCCAATGTCCATGGTCAGGAAACCGTAACCATCTATTGATCAACGAGCTAGTCAACTAGAGGCTTACTAGGGACATGGTGTTGTCTATGTATCCACACATGTATCTGAGTTTCCTATCAATACAATTCTAGCATGGATAATAAACGATTATCATGAACAAGGAAATATAATAACAATCAATTTATTATTGCCTCTAGGGCATATTTCCAACAAATGATTGGGTCTAGAACAAATGCGGCGAAGCCGCCGTGACAGATGCTAGTGGGGTGGTCCCTTCGATCAAAGGTGATCGGGTAGGAGGACCATGGGTTGAACTTTGGGGCGACTGGCTCTATCGCATATACGTCCCGTAACGCACGCTTCCGCTCCCTCTTGGGGATGTGGGTTGCATATATCATGTTCACCGTCCGCACTTGCGGGGGAAATCCCTTCTGTCCACTGTTGTTCGGCGGCCTGGGCTCCTCCTCGTCGTCGCTATGCAGCCCCTTGTCTTTGTTTTCGGCTCTTAACTTGCCTATCTGCTTGAACACCCAACAGTCCCTGTTGGTGTGATTGGCTGGCTTTTTGGGGGTGCCATGTATCTGGCATGAGCAGTCGAGTATTCGGTCCAAACTGGACGGGCCCTGAGTATTTCTTTTGAATGGCTTTTTCCGTTAACCGGATTTGTAGCCTCAGAATCCGGCATTAACTGCCGCATCCTCGTTGTTGTCGCTGTTAATGCGGTGCTTTTGTTTGTTCCGACGCGACCTGTCACTTTTGTCCTTGGTATTCAGATTACCAGGGTTCTTGGTTAAGTTGTTGCTGCGAGCTAGCCAGCTGTCTTCTCCCGCGCAAAAGCAGGTCATGAGTGTCGTGAGGGCTGCCATAGATTTCGGCTTTTCCTATCCCAAGTGCCGGGCAAGCCACTCGTCATGGATATTATGCTTGAAGGCCGCTAAGGCTTCTGCGTCCGGACAATCGACTATCTGGTTTTTCTTTGTTAGGAAACGTGTCCAGAATTGCCTGGCCGATTCCTATGGTTGCTGAATTATGTGGCTTAGGTCATCGGCGTCCGGTGGTCGCACATAAGTGCCCTGGAAGTTATCAAGGAATGCGGCTTCCAGGTCCTCCCAAGAACCTATTGAGTCTGCTAGCAAGCTGTTAAGCCAATGCCGGGCCGGTCCCTTAAGTTTGAGTGGGAAGTATTTGATGGCGTGTAGATCATCACCGCGGGCCATGTGGATATGAAGGAGATAATCCTCGATCCATACCGCAGGATCTGTTGTGCCATCGTACGATTCGATGTTTACGAGTTTGAAGCCCTCAGGGATTTTATGATCCATTACTTCATCTGTGAAGCATAGTGGGTGTGCGGCACCTCTGTATTGGGCTATATCACGATGCAGCTCGAAGGAGCTTTGTCTGTTGAGTTCGGCCCGGCCGGATTTATTGCATCCGGAGTGACGATCATCGTCACGTGCCGTGGGGCGCCTGCGCGATTCGTAGATCGATCTTGTTTGCCTTGCCTTGTCCTCCAGTATGTCGCGCAGGTCGGGCGCATTTTCCCGTGCCTTAGTATGCTTAACGCGGCGTCGGGGCATGGCTTGAGTGGAGGGCCAAGAGGCCTCTCTGTCGCGGCCACGAGGTGGCCGGTCGGCCATGTCATGCGCTGGTGATGTAGGTACTTCCTCCTCTAGTCAGGGTAGCAACCTGCACTTTGGGTAACTCTTGGAGGGGCGTTCGAGTTCATACTCTTCAGCCGCAAGGACTTCAGTCCATCTGTCAGCTAGCAAATCCTGATCAGCTCTAAGCTGTTGCTGCTTTTTCTTGAGGCTGCTTGCCGTGGCCATAAGCCTGCGTTTAAAACGCTCTTGTTCGACGAGATCCTCTGGCACGACAAACTCGTCGTCGTCGAGGCTTGCCTCGTCTTCGAAGGGAGGCGTATAATTATCGTCCTCAACCTCTTGGTCCGCCGCCCTCTCATGAGGGCTGGCTTCTCTGTCCTCCTGTGCTGAATCTTGCTGGAGGGGGTGTTCTTCGGCGCTATCCGGAGTAGTATTATCTCCCGTGGCGGAATCACCGTTTTTGCTTTGGCGGGATTTAGAGCGGTGCCGCTGACGTTGGCGTTTGGGCTGTTTCTTAGAGTTATCGTCCCCCGCTGTTCCATCGCCATCTCCATCCTTTGAAGTGTCCACCATATATATGTCATATGACGAGGTGGCCTTCCAGCGCCCTACAGGTGCTGGTTCTTGTTCGTCTCCTGCATCGTCCATGCCGTCGATGTCTTCGGAGTCGAAGTCAAGCATGTCGGTTAAGTCGTCGACAGTGGCTACGAAGTGGGTGGTGGGTGGGTTTTGAATTTCTTCATCGTCCGTATCCCAACCTTGATGACCGTAGTCCGGCCAGGGCTCTCCTGATAAAGAGAGAGACTTTATAGATTTCAGGATGTCGCCGAAGGGCGAGTGCTGAAAGATGTCCGCGGCGGTGAACTCCATTATCGGCGCCCAATCGATCGGCAGGGGCGCGGGGGGCTCGGAGTTCGGAGAGGAATCCATCTCCTCAGAGTCACGGGCCATGCGGAGTGCGGGGCTGGAGTTCGGCTCGATCGCCTCTGGGATCACAGCCCCTGAGGCAGCGTCCAACCGCTGATCCTCGATCGACGCAGTAGGCTCCGAATCAATGGTCGGAACCGATGCGTGTGCGGCCTCCAAGGCGCTGTTCGGCGGCAGAGCTATATCATGCCCATCGAGACAGTGCGGCGCGCTTGGCTGTGGCTCGAATCCGTCGAAGATCAAGTCCCCGCGGATGTCAGCCGTGTAGTTTAGGCTTCCAAACCTGACCTGATGGCCAGGGGCGTAGCTTTCGATCTGCTCAAGGTGGCCAAGCGAATTGGCCCGCAGTGTGAAGCCGCCGAAGACGAAGATCTGTCCGGAGAGAAAAGTCTCACCCTGGACTGCATCGTAGTTGATGATCGAAGGAGCCATCGGGCCCAAAAGCGATGACACAAAGGAACTCTCAATGAAAGCACCAATGTCGGTGTCAAAACCGGCGGATCTCGGGTAGGGGGTCCCGAACTGTGCGTCTAGGCCGGATGGTAACAGGAGGCAAGGAACACGATGTTTTACCCAGGTTCGGGCCCTCTTGATGGAGGTAAAACCCTACGTCCTGCTTGATTAATATTGATGATATGGGTAGTACAAGAGTAGATCTACCACGAGATCAAGGAGGCTAAACCCTAGAAGCTAGCCTATGGTATGATTGTTGTATGATGAAGTTGTCCTACAGACTAAAACCCTCCGGTTTATATAGACACCAGAGAGGGTTAGGGTTACATAAAGTCGGTTTCAATGGTAGGATATCTTGAATATCCACATCGCCAAGCTTGCCTTCCACGCCAAGGAAAGTCCCATCCGGACACGGGACAAAGTCTTCAATCTTGTATCTTCATAGTCCTGGAGTCCGGCTGAAGGTATAGTCCGGCTACCCGAACACCCCCTAATCCAGGACTCCCTCAGTAAGTAAACCGACTCCAAAACAATTTTTAAGGCAATATTTCTCCGTTTTGGAATATTTAGAAAAATAGAAAATTAAGTAGCAGTCCGGGAAGGACATGAGGGCCCCACGAGAGTGGAGGGGGCGCCCTACCCCCTGGGCGCCCCCTACCTCGTGAGCACCTCATGTGCCTTCCAGACTCCATTTTCTTGCACGATACGTATTTTGGACGGTAAAAAATAATTATATAATCTCCCAAAGGTTTTGACTCCCGTATCACGCAAAAATCTCCTGTTTTTGTTTCGTGCTGTTTTCTGTCAGGGTTGTCAAGGCCAGGCATTATGTCGTCTCCCTCCTCCTCCAACCATGAGGGCAACGATGCTTGGCTAATGAAGATAGAGCTGAAGAGAGAAGAACCTATGGAGATCAACAAGGATGAAGGGATCAAGAAGGCCGTAGAGGACCAAGTTCCAGCAACAGAAGACACCCTTCAACTGGATCATAATCTTCTTACCCCTACAGAAATCGAAGCTTTCAAGATGATTGAGTTGGCTCGTATACAAAATAAGTATCTCACACGTGAAAATATTTTGTTGAAGGAGCATATCATCGCACTCAAGGGCATTATCCGCAAGTTAGAAGACCTCCTATGCTCGATGTGCGACTATCTGTCATCAACAACTCCACCTTCTTCACCAACCAAGGAGACATAATCACATGGGTATGGGCAATCCCCTTGGCAACAACCAAGCTTGGGGGAGGTGCCCCGGTATCGTATCACCATCACTTTTATCTTTATTGCTTTCCTTAGTTCGATCTTATTAGTAATATCTTGATCTAGTAGAATAAAAGTTCTTAGTGTGATCTAGTTGTGAGTTTTGCTTTATTATCCTTCTATGTAATCGAGTCCGTGAGCCATATAATAAGATTAGTGTTGAGTCAAGGGCTTGATTATTCTGCCATGATCCCAAATAAAAGAGAAGAAAAGAGAAAAAGAATAAAAAGAAACAAAGAGATCATATGGATCCCATGGAGAGTAATGAGCTCACATAGAAAAAGTATGATGAATAAAAGTTGTTGAGAGTTGACAAGCATAGTTTTGGTCATCGTTGCAATTAATAGGAAGTAATAAAGAAATAGAGGTCTTCACATATAGATATACTATCTTGGACATCCTTTATGATTGTGAGCACTCATTAAAATATGACATGCTAAAGAGTTGACATTGGACAAGGAAGACAACGTAATGGGTTATGTTTTCTTACATCTGAGATAAATTATATTGTCTTGGATCCTCCAACATGTTGAGCTTGCCTTTCCCCCTCATGCTAGCCAAATTCTCAGCACCAAGTAGAGATACTACTTGTGCTTCCAAATACCCTTAAACCAGTTTTGCCATGAGAGTCCACCATATCTACCTATGGATTGAATAAGATCCTTCAAGTAAGTTGTCATCAGTGCAAAGTAATAAAAATTGCTCTCTAAATATGTATGATTGATTGGTGTGGGAGAAATAAACTTTATACGATCTTGTGATGTGGAAGTAATAAAAGCGACGAACTGCATAATAAAGGTTCATATCACAAGTGGCAATATAAAGTGACGTTCTTTCGCATTAAGATTTTGTGCATCCAACCATAAAAGTGCATGACAACCTCTGCTTCCCTCTGCGAAGGGCCTATCTTTTACTTTTATCTCCTACCTTGCATAAGAGTCATGGTGATTTTCACCCTTCCTTTTTACACTTTATCCTTTGGCAAGCACAGTATGTTGGAAAGATCCTGGTATATATGGCTAACTGGATGTGATTTTTCATGAACTATTACTATTGACATTATCCTTGAGGTAAAATGTTGGGAGGCAAAACTATAAGCCCCTATCTTTCTCTGTGTTCGATTAAAACTCCATACCCATAAGTATTGCGTGAGTGTCAGGAATTGTGAAAGATTATATGATAGTTGAGTATGTGGCCTTGCGGAAAAGCTCTTATACATTGACTCTTTCCTATGTTATGATAAATTGCAATTGCTTCAATGACTGAGATTATAGTTTGTTAGTTTTCGATGAAGTTTACGATTCACACTTGATATTGTGATTGAATTATTACTCTAACATAATATATCATATGACAAGAATTATATAAGTTGCTGTTCTAAGAATGATCATGATGCCCTCATGTCTGTATTTTATTTTTATCGACACCTTCATCTCTAAACATGTGGACATATTTTTCGATTTCGGCTTTTCGCTTGAGGACAAGCGAGGTCTAAGCTTGGGGGAGTTGATACGTCCATTTTGCATCATGCTTTTATATCGATATTTATTGCATTATGGGCTGTTATTTCACATTATGTCACAATACTTATGGCTATTCTCTCTTATTTTACAAGGTTTACATATGGAGGGAGAATGCCGGCAGCTGGAATTCTGGGCTGGAAAAGGAGCAAATATTAGAGACCTATTCTACACAACTCAAAAAGTCCTGAAACTCCACGGAACACCTTATAATAAATAATGAAAAATCCTCGCCAAAGATGAAGACCAGGGGGCCCACACCCTGCTCACGAGGGTGGGGGGCGCCGCCCCTAGGGCGCGCCCCCTACCTCGTGGGCCCCCTGGTGGCTCTCCGATGACCATCTTCTCCTATATGAAGTCTTTCGTCGAGAAAAAAATAATAAGCAACCTTTCGGGATGAAACTCCGGCGCCACGAGGCGGAACCTTGGTGGATCCAATCTAGAGCTCCGGCAGAGCTGTTCTGCCGGGGAAACTTCCCTCCCGGAGGGGGAAATCATCGCCATCGTCATCACCAACTCTCCTCTCATCGGGAGAGGGCAATCTCCATCAACATCTTCATCAGCACCATCTCATCTCAAAACCCTAGTTCATCTCTTGTATCCGATTCTTGTCTTCAAGTCCGGGATTGGTGCTAGTAGGTTGCTAGTAGTGTTAATAACTCCTTGTAGCTGATGCTAGTTGGTTTAATTGGTGGAAGATCATATGTTCAGATCCTATATGCATATTAATACCCCTCTGATTATGAACATGTTTATGCTTTGTGAGTAGTTACGTTTGTTCCTGAGGACAAGGGAGAAGTCTTGCTATGAGTAGTCATGTGAATTTGGTATTCGTTCGATATTTTGATGAGATGCATGTTGTCTAGCCTCTAGTGGTGTTATGTGAACGTCGACTACATAACACTTCACCATTATTTGGGCCTAGAGGAAGGCATTGGGAAGTAATAAGTAGATGATGGGTTGCTAGGGTGACAGAAGCTTAAACCCTAGTTTATGCGTTGCTTCGTAAGGGGCTGATTTGGATCCATATGTTTCATGCTATGGTTAGGTTTACCTTAATACTTTTGTTGTAGTTGCGGATGCTTGCATTAGAGGTTAATCATAAGTGGGATGCTTGTTCAAGTAAGAACAGCACCCAAGCACCGGTCCACCCACATTTCAAATTATCAAAGTACCGAACGCGAATCATATGAACGTGATGAAAACTAGCTTGACGATATTCCCATGTGTCCTCAGGAGCGCTTTTCCTTATATAAGAGTTTGCCCAGGCTTGTCCTTTGCTACAAAAAGGATTGGGCCACCTTGCTTCACTTTATTTACTTTTGTTACTTGTTGCTCGTTACAAATTATCTCATCACAAAACCATCTGTTACCACTTATTTCAGTACTTGCAGAGAATACCTTGCTGAAAACCGTTTATCATTTCCTTCTGCTCCTCGTTGGGTTCCACACTCGTACTTATCGAAAGGACTATGATAGATCCCCTATACTTGTGGGTCATCACCCTCCGCGTGGGAAACAACTGCCAAGTCTTCCCTGCCTCCGTGTCGTTCCCTTCCTAGGCCTCGCCGTCGTCCAGCGCCCTGGTGCTCCCAGCGCGGCCTGGTCAACGTGGTCAATGACCGACATGCATCTGAAGTGGACTGTACGTGGAGAGGCCGACAACTGGGTCCACGACCGCATGCAAGGAAATGCCTCCTTATTACGCGCAAAATAATGATTCCTCCACCTGACATCAGGGACCCACCGAAAGGGCCTCTATATTTCGCAAAAAAAATGTTACCGCCGCCGACAACTCGGACCCACCGAAAGGGCCTCTGTATTTCGCACGCAAGGAAGTGCCTCCTTATTACAAACAAAAAATAATGAATACTCCCCCTGTTAGCTGGGACCCAGTATAGTGGCAGGCTGACTTGTGGGCCTACTAAGTTGACGATGACGGAGGACTTTGTCAACTTAGTCAATATGCATGATTCTAGCTCCAGTGACCGTACGATGTCCATCCAACGGCCGTAGTGCTTCTTCAACCTCTGGTCTTCTTGCTCCAGCCGCCCAAACCAGCGCCGGTCGTGCCTCGTGCTCCTGCCTCCCGTGGCCGGCTGCGATGCGGCGGAGGCCTCACCGCCTCCTACTACTCCCACCACTGGCCAGGCCATCCCTCTACTCACCCACACCGCCTGTTATTCTACGGTGATGGCAGCCTCACACCGCAGCGAACCAGTGAACCCTCGTACTCCTCTACGCGTGGGCATCCACGGCCGCGTCTTCCCCGGCTCCGCGTCGTCCCCTTCCCAGTCCTCGCCGTCGTCCACCGCCCTGGTGCTCTCGGCACGGCGTGGTCAATGTGGTCAAGGAACGGCTTCCATCAGACGTGGACTGTACGTGGAGAGGCTGATAGTTGGGTCCACGGCCGCAGCAAGGAAGTGCCTCCTTATTACGTGCAAAATAATTATTCCTCCACCTGACAGCGGGGACCCACCGGACGGGCCACCGTATTTTGCAAAAAAAACTTTTGCCCCTGACTGCTGGGACCCACCAGCTACATCTTCGCACGCAAGGAAGTGCGTCTGGGCAAAAAAACGATTCGCCCCCCTGACTGCTGGGACCCACCAGCTACATCTTTGCAGGCAAGGAAGTGCCTGACAGTCGGGACCCACCTGGGCGAAGTGTAAGTAGCGTTGTCATTCTGGTCGCGAACGTGTACGTACATATATACTGGTGGATGTAGAGGCGCGCACATGTCATAGTAGAGGCGCGTACGTGTCGTAGTAGAGGCGCGCACGTAGCATGTACACGTACGTACAGCGGCCAGGGTGCAAGAAAGAAAATACGGCCACGTATGTGTACATACGGGCGGGGTCTCGAACGCCTACTCGCGCATACGTACGGCCAGGGCTCGTGTACATGGCTGGGTCGGAATGGAGAAACATCATCATCGTCGTGTTCATGGGGAGGCAACGGAATGCATCGTGTTCATGGGGAGGCAACGGAATGCGTCGTGTTCATCGGGAGGCAATGGAACGCGTGGGAGCCAACCGGCTGGGTCGGAACGGAATGCGTGGTCGTGTTCATCGGGAGGGTTTGGAAGGAACAGGCGATGGAAACGAGGCCTGGCGTACCGCACAACGGAGGAAATGGACCTCCTACGTTCGGAACGGGGTCCTGTTGATCGGGAGGGGTGTGGCGTACCGCAAAGCGGAGGAAACGGACCTCCTACGGTCGAAACGGGGGTCCTGTTGATCGGGAGGGGTGTGGCGTACCGCAAAACGGAGGAAACGGACCTCCTACGGTCGAAACGGGGGTCCTGTTGATCGGGAGGGGTGTGGCGTACCGCAAAACGGACGAAACAGACCTCCTACGGTCGAAACAGGGGTCCTGTTCATCGGGAGGGGTGTGGCGTACCGCAAAACGGGACTCCACGAGATATTGTTCATCTCCACCGTCGACCTCCTCCAGCCTCCAGGGGCTACCGTCGACCTCCTCCAGCCTCCACGAGCTCCTGTTCATCCAGCCTCCACCGCGCGCTACTCCACCAGCTACTGTTCAACCACCCCTCCACCGTCTACTGTTCATCCAACCCTCCACACCACGAGGTCCTGTTCAACCACCCCTCCACGGGCACCCCTCCACCGTCTACTGTTCATCCAGAGGCAATGCCACCGCTCACTGTTCATCCAAACCCCCCGCAACGCTCACTGTTCATCCCAGAGGCAGCATCGATCAGCTTCAGTTAGCAGCAGTAGCGAAGGAATCACTCGATCGGGTTTAGTTAACAGCCATCAATCGATCGCTCGGGCTCAGTAACGCGTAGCCTGCAGTGCAATCGCTCGGGTTCAGTTAAAGCCCAACGCCTCGCTCGGGTTTAGTTAGAGCCAACGCCTCGCACACATGCGTGTATGTGTACGAGAGAAACGTGCATCGCTCGGCCCCCGACCTCCCACTGTAACCGGGAACTCCCCGAAATTTTGCTCCCCCTCGCTTCTACCATGGTTTTTTCTGTCATGGACGGCCCAAAGAATGTCATGCAGCTGCGTCTCCGGCCCGGCCAGGACGAAAAGCCCATTTTCTGTCATGATTTTTTGTCATAGAAGTAGGAGCCCACCACATCTATGAGGATACCGGGTTTTGTCACAATTATCGTCATAGAAGTGTCATATGTATGACAGAAAAAAATTCGTTCGGCCCAAAATGTCATGGATGTGTCTTTTTTTGTAGTGTAAGTGTCTTGATCTATCTCTATAGATCTTGATGCCCAACATATAAGCAGCTTCACTGAGGTCTTTCATTGAAAATTTCTTATTCAAGTATCCTTTTATGCTATACAGAAATTCTGTATTATTTCCAATGAATAATATGTCATCCACATATAATATTAGAAATGCTAAAGAGTTCCCACTCACTTTCTTGTAAATACAGGCTTCTCCAAAAGTCTGTATAAAACCATACGCTTTGATCACACTATCAAAGCGTATATTCCAACTCCGAGAGGCTTGCACCAGTCCATAAATGGATCGCTGGAGCTTGCACACTTTGTTAGCACCTTTAGGATCGACAAAACCTTCTAGTTGCATCATATACAACTCTTCTTTAAGATATCCATTAAGAAATGCAGTTTTGACATCCATTTGCCAAATTTCATAATCATAAAATGAGGCAATTGCTAACATGATTCAAACAAACTTAAGAATCGCTACGGGTGAGAAGGTCTCATCGTAGTCAACTCCTTGAACTTGTCGAAAACCTTTTGCAACAAGTCGAGCTTTGTAGACAGTAACATTACCGTCAGCATCAGTCTCCTTCTTGAAGATCCATTTATTCTCTATGGCTTGCCGATCATCGGGCAAGTCAACCAAAGTCCATACTTTGTTCTCATACATGGATCCCATCTCAAATTTCATGGCCTCAAGCCATTTCGCGGAATCTGGACTCATCATTGCTTCCTCATAGTTCGTAGGTTCGTCATGGTCAAGTAACATGACCTCCAGAACAGGATTACCGTACCAAGTTCAGCAGTAACTTGATCAAAAGTTTCACGATCATCATCATTAGCTTCCTCACTTATTGGTGTAGGAATCACTGGAACTGATTTCTATGATGAACTACTTTCCAGTAAGGGAGAAGGTACAATTTCCTCATCAAGTTCTACTTTCCTCCCACTCACTTCTTTTGAGAGAAACTCCTTATCTAGAAAGGGTCCATTCTTAACAACAAATATCTTGACTTCGGATCTATGATAGAAGGTGTACCCAACAGTCTCCTTTGGGTATCCTATGAAGACACATTTCTCCGATTTGGGTTCGATCTTATCAGGTTGAAGCTTTTTCACATAAGCATTGCAGCCCCAAACTTTAAGAAACGACAGCTTAGGTTTCTTGCCAAACCACGGTTCATATGGTGTCGTCTCAATGGATTCATATGGTGCCCTATTTAATGTGAATGCATCCGTCTCTAAAGCATAACCCCAAAACGATAGCGGTAAATCAGTAAGAGACATCATAGATCGCACCATATCTAATAAAGTACGGTTACGAAGTTCGGACACACCATTACGCTGTGGTGTTCTAGGTGGCGTGAGTTGTGAAACTATTCCACATTGTTTCAAATGAAGACCAAACTCATAACTCAAATATTCACCTCCATAATCAGATCGTAGAAACTTTATTTTCTTGTTACGATGGTTTTCCACTTCACTCTAAAATTCTTTGAACTTTTCAAATGTTTCAGACTTATGTTTGATCAAGTAGATATACCCATATCTGCTCAAATCATCTATGAAGGTAAATAATGATACCTGTCGCGAGCCTCAACACTCATCGGACCGCATACATCAGTATGTATTATTTCTAATAAGTCAGTTGCTCGCTCCATTGTTTCGGAGAACGGAATCTTAGTCATCTTGCCCATGAGGCATGGTTCGCAAGCATCAAGTGATTCATAATCAAGTGATTCCAAAAGCCCATCAACATGGAGTTTCTTCATGCGCTTTACACCAATATGGCCTAAATGGCAGTGCCACAAATAAGTTGCACTATCATTATTAACCTTGCATCTTTTGGCTACAATATTATGAATATGTGTATCACTAGAATCGAGATCCAACAAAAATAGACCACTGATACGTCTCCAACGTATCTATAATTTATGAAGTATTCATGCCAATATATTATCATTCTTCACTGGTACAATGAGCTCCTAAACAAACGGTTTAAAACCCCTTTCCACGACGGCATTTGGAATCATCGCCAAGTGAGTGTGGGCGATAGGGGGTTCCTTCCCACACGACCCAGAAATCGTCGGGGATAGGCCCTCGTGGGACCCAGGCTGGGGCCGTGTGTGATAGGGCGAGGCATGGAAACCCAATCATTTTCGTAGGTATGTACATCCCACACGGTGAATCCCAGAAATCATTTTCGTAGGTATGTACATCCCACACGGTGAATCCTAGAAATCATTTCCATAGGTATGTACATCCCACACGGTGAATCCCAGAAAACATTTCCGTAGGCATGTTCATCCCACACGGTGAATCCCAGAAATCATTTCCGTAGGTATGTACATCCCACACGGTGAATCCCAGAAAATCATTTCCGTAGGTATGTACATCCCACACAGTTCTTTGTGTGGAAACGTGTGTGCAAGGCGGCCTAACACAAACAGTTCGCTGCCGGAAGCCGTGTGTGATTGTTAGTTGATCGAACACGCCTACTTTCTAGAAACCACGCGGGTTGTTTGAGTTCATCGCCCACGGTGTTGTCTGAGTAACCGTTTGCAATAGAAAACCCCAATAAGTAGGGTACTTAGCCTATTACTGATAATCCATGTACTAATCAAACTAATATTTCTTATAAAACACGCCAGATATTTCATATCCGTATAAAAGCAACCAGGATTTAATAACCGAATTACATCAGATAGCTTTGGCACTCAGTTATGCGATTACACAACAGCACCAAGTTTCACATGCAACATCAAAAACCTTTGGAAAGTAGCATCATACACGGTGAATAGACAGATGAATCTCATCTGGGAAACTGTAGAAGCGGAAGGCAAATATTGAGCCTTCAGTGATGTTGAATGTCCTTGCAACTTTAGGCCAGTGGCTATGGATAATTGCCTGCCGAACCTTCATCCTCTTCAGCAAGACTTCAATATTGTACCGTGGGTGTTTAATGAATACCTTCCTCGCCTCTTCACCATGTAGGTGGTTTGAGAGGTAATCATCGGTGAACTGCTTTGAAAAGTACTGAAAACAAAGCTATGCATAAATCGTTGTTGTAAATTTTGAAATGGCGCAAGGGGTAAAAACAAGGTAAAAGAGTTGGTACCATCCTATAGTTGACTGATGTCTTCTTCATTGTGCAAACAAAGATCTTGCTGTTATTCATCCCAAGTTTCTTCATCATAACAATCTTTCCGAGTTTCTTGTCTTGACTGATATTCATGGACATCTCATTTCCCCATATGCAAAATGGGTCGAACAGTGGGTCTAAGCCTCTGACAGCAGGACCTACATGTGCAAGACCAAATTGTAAGAAACCTAAATATTAGAATGATTCCTGCAACTGCACAATAATGTGCTATTAGCCAAAGGACCCTGCTTGAACAAACCTCGATGGTAAACCGTAGTGTCTCCCATTGTTTCCTGCAACACACATAAGGAAGATCTTGATCAGGTTAACTGAGAGTTGCCATACTATCAATAGAATATGTATTGAGTACAACCAAATTCGATTGGTGTCACATGCATAACAAGACAAAATTGTACCCACAGCAAATGAAAATCAAATTGCAGAACTGAACCAAACAGTTAAATGGACAACAGACCAAATGAACCAAAATAGTTAACTGAGCACGACATTGCAGAATAGAAACATGTACTAGAAGATAAGACAGTTAACAAAACAAAGAATGCTTGAGAACAGTACTACGAAATGTAGCAATTGTTGGACCAAAGTTGTTGGGGATATTATTACTAGATGTAAACCGGCTAGGTGTAGCCGGGTTAACTCCTTGAAGATTAGAAGCCCATGAAGATGCAAGGATGATGACGCTTTACGAAGGCCCAAGGCCCAAAGCGGGTTAAAGCCTGTAAATATAAACCGACCTAGTCATGTAACTTGTATTGTAAGATAGGAAGGATAGAGACCGAACTGGACACGTTTATGATCCGGCTTTGGGACTCTGTAACCCGGCGGGCGTCAACCTATGTATATAAAGGGACGACCCGACAGAGGTTTAGGGACAGACAACAACTCGAGAGCCAGACAAAGCGGATTCGCTCCCTGGCCTTCGAAACCCTAGCAATACCAATCACAACTAGACGTAGGCTTTTACCTTCCTTGAAGGGGCCGAACTAGTATAAAACTCCCTGTGTCCCCTTGTCCGGTTTAACCCCTTTGAGCTAACCCGTAGCGATGGCTCCACGACTAAGTCCTTTCACAAGGACATCTGCCGTGACAAACCCACGATAGTTGGTGCCCACCGTGGGGCTATCGCATGATGATTTTAAGTTCTTGAAGGGCAGCTTTGATGGACTTAAGGGATACACTGGGTACCGGGTCCCCTTTGGTGGGATTCACGTCTTCATCAGCAAGATCGGTGAACCGGCCCCTGAGCCAGACATCTGCACCAACATCATCGAAACGGCTCGGCGTGCAAGTTCTTCACCGGTTCAACCCATGACATGGCATGTTTTCGTAGGCGTCATCCATGGAGCAAGATATGGAGAGACCGTGGTCTGTTCTGATGACGAGTCCTCTGGAGAGACCGAATCGCTTTATCAGTTGCAGGACGGACGGGTTGATGGAGGATCCGAGGGCAACAGTATTTCCGGATTCCCCTGATCTGCCAAATCGGGCCGCCATCTTCATGGCCGGCACACAATCAGCGCCTCATTCATCGACCGCCGGAGCCATACTGTCTGGTTCAACAACAGCCACACCGGCAGGGGCAGGAAGCTCTGCGCCGCCTCCGACCCAAGTCCTGTCTGATTTGTTCAACGCTTTGGCAATGTTAATGGCCGCAGAGGTGGATGCAGCAGCCAGGGATCAGCGCAATGCGAAGATTGCAAAGGTGAAAGATCAGATAGCTCAGGCGAAAGCGGACCTAGCAGCAGAGAACGCTAGGATGGCTACAGAACAGGCTGAATTGGAAGCACAGGCCTACCGGATTAGGCTAGATCAGAATGCTTCCAAGGAAGTCATGAGAAGAAGGTACCGATCGCGTCTCCGGTCGGTTTATGAGCCGCAAAATCTCTCCAACACACCAGGAGAAGGAGCTGGTAACCAACCCATACTAAACCGGGCGGAGGCACCGGGAACAGGAGCGCTGGTTCAACCGCGCACGATGGACCCGCCTCGCTAGAACAACTTTGTGCCACAGTATGTACCAACACCTCTCGGGCATTAATCCAACCCGTTGGACAATATTGTGGCCGCCGCTTCACGCCTGGTAGCCCTCCCAACCGACGGCAAGTCACCGGTTGCGGTTGAAGCACGTCGGGCCAGGGATCTCCTTCAAACAGCGCTAAATCAGCAACAGGCATATTCACACAGTCATGAGAGGATTCATTCCACTCTCGTCCAAGCCGGAGCTATAGCAGACACTTTGAGGACGAACCGGCTGTGTCCAGCAGTGCGCATCGCCGAAATTCACCACGAGGAAACAACCCGGCAGGGGGAGGTGCTAATGCGCAGGATGTTGTGGACCATGGCCGCGCACGTCGGGAGGCCGAGTTAGCAGCTCGACACGGAGCACGACAGCATACTCCGGTTCACCCTACTGCTTCAGTAGAGCCAGGTGTGGTGTTCAGTTCCTTAGGAGTGCCGTGTCTCACCCCCGCTTTGCGTAATGTGAGACTGCCCAAGGACTTCAAGGGACCTCGTAAGGTACCAAATTACACTGCCGATTTACAACCAGAGGCATGGGTGGAAAGCTATGAGATGGCAATGCAGATGTTAGATGTGGATGAGGCAGTATGTGCTAAATATTTCACCATGATGTTGGAAGGAACAACACGTACTTGGTTGAAGAGCTTACCAACTAACTCTGTCGGATCATGGGCTGACTTGAAGCACCGGTTTATCCAGAATTTCAAAGATACTTGTAAGCAGCCAATGTCAATCGTGGATCTGGCCGCTTGTGTCCAAGAGGAAGGGGAGTCCACGACCCATTGGGTCAAACGGGTCTCAGCGATTTTGCACTCATCAGATCGTATCAATGCAGACACCGCATTGTTAACATTAGAGGGCAATTGCCGTTTCCTACCGCTTAAATAGAAATTAGGAAGGCTCAAACATCACTGCAATGATATGTCAACACTCATGGCCACTTTGGTTAAGTACGCCGATTCAGATAATACCAAGGAACCAGATTCAGAGGAGGAAAAATCGGGTAAAGGTAAGAAGAACGGCAACGCCAAGGGTCAGCAGCATAATCCGGCAGGCCATGGGAACAACGGTAAGCACAAGGCCGACAACAGCTTGGACTTTGTTGCTAACACCAATGCTCAGGAAAATGGCCAGCGCCGTAAGGGCAAGCAGTCCCAGAGGGGTGGAGGTTCAGGCCCAAATCTGGAGCGCCTGTTAAATCATCCCTGTCCAAAGCATGGATCAAAGGAGAAGCCAACGTCGCATCTTTGGAAGGACTATTATATCATGTGGAATTTCAAGAACTCCAATATGTTCCAGTATGATAACGGCCCACCCGACGGTTCAGGAGGTGGTTTCCACAGACCGGGTTATGGAGGTGGTGGTTCCGGTTTAGGGTTTCAAGGCATCCAAACCGGACACATCAATCAAGGGCACCAAGGCAACCAGGGAGGCTACAACCATCAGGGGAATCAACAGCAACAATAGCAGTCGGGTTACCAGAGCAATCCCAAGCAGCTAAATAGCGGGCAATATCATGTTTTCACTACTAGTTTGTGTAAGCGTGATCAGAAGCTTCACAAAAGGGCGGTAAACTCTGTTGAACCGGCAGTGCCTCAGTATTTACGCTGGTCCGAGTAACCCATTTTGTGGAGTAGAGAGGATCACCCGCCCCGGGTTGACAATCCGGGTCACTTAGCCCTGGTGGTAGCCCCTCAAGTTGGGGGGTACAAGTTTACTAAAGTGCTCATGGATGGGGGAAGTAGTATCAACATTCTATACTATGACACATTCCGCCGTATGGGGTTGACAGATAAGAATCTTAAACCGTCAAATACGGTCTTTCATGGGGTGGTGCCTGGTAAGTCTGCATATCCTGTTGGCAAGATAGCCTTAGAGGTGGCTTTTGGAGATGATTATGATTCAAGGTCAGAAACATTGATGTTTGAGGTGGTAAAAATCAAAAGTCCGTACCACGCCTTGTTTGGGCGGCCGACTTATGCTAAATTCATGGCAAGGCCATGTTATGTTTATTTACAACTTAAAATGCCAGGTCATAAGGGGACCATCACAGTACATGGAAGCAGAAAGATCGCTTTGGAATGTGAGGAGGGTGATGCGGCTTATGCTGAGTCGGTTTGTGCCACGGAGGAGTTGAAATTCTATAAGGAGCAAGTTGATCCGGCAGACATGACTTCTTTGAAAAAGCCAACTACGGAACACGATCCAACACTGAAGTTTAAATCGGCCACAGATACTAAGATGGTTGACTTTGTTCCTGGCGATTCATCCAAACAGTTCAGCATCAGCGCTAACCTGGATCCCAAATAGGAAAGCGCGCTCATCGAGTTCATCCATGAGAATCGGGACATCTTTGCATGGAAACCTTCTGACATGCCAGGTGTACTGAGGGAACTCGCTGAGCACACACTCAATATTGATCCTAAGTTTAAACCGGTCCGGAAGTTTCTCCGCTGCTTCAATGAAGAAAGGCGTAAGGCTATCGGTGAGGAGGTAGCCCATTTGTTGGCGCAGGGTTTATTGTAGAGGTCTTTCATCCAGAGTGGTTGGCTAATCCGGTGCTGGTTCTTAAGAAAAATGGCACTTGGCGTATGTGTGTGGATTACACAGATTTAAACAAAGCTTGCCCTGTAGACCCCTTTGCTCTCCCTCGCATTGATCAGATAATTGATGCTACAGCAGGTTGTGACCGTTTGTGTTTTCTAGATGCTTATTCTGGTTATCATCAGATCAAAATGGCAGTTAAGGACCAGGAGAAGACAACTTTCATAACTCCCTTTGGAGCCTTCTGCTATGTCTCCATGCCCTTTGGACTCGAGTGCCCAGGCAACTTATCAGCGCTGTGTTCAGAATTGCCTTCATAAACAAATTGGGCGCAATGTTCATGCATATGTGGATGATATTGTGATAAAATCCAGAAAGGAGAAACATTGATAGACGATCTGCGAGAAACCTTTGACAACCTCCGGGTTTACAAGATGATGCTCAATCTGGAGAAGTGTGTCTTTGGTGTCCTGGCAGGCAAGCTCTTGGGTTTTCTGGTGTCAAACAGAGGCATTGAGGCTAATCTGGAAAAGATTTCAGCAATTACATCCTTGGCTAAACCGGTGTGTATCAATGATGTTCAATGTCTGGCCGGCCGGATTACAGCCTTGAGCCGGTTTATCAGTCGCCTTGGAGAGAAGGCCATCCCTTTATATCAGATGCTCAAGAAAGCAGATAATTTTGTCTGGAGCGAGGCAGCTGATAAAGCGTTCGAGGATCTGAAGAGGCAGCTAGCTGAACCGCCCGTGCTTGCCGCGCCGATTGATAAAGAGCCGTTATTATTATATGTGGCTGCTAATGCCCGGGCTGTTAGTGTAGCTATTGTGGTAGAGCGCAAGGAGCTTGGCAAGGAATATCCGGTTCAACGGCTGGTTTATTATATCAGCGAGGTGCTCATTGAGTCAAAGCAGAGGTATCCACATTGGCAGAAGCTGGTGTATGGAGTATTTATGGCAAGCCGGAAGCTTAAACATTATTTTCAGGGCCACCCCATCACAATGATCAATTCAGCTCCTCTGGGAGATATCATTCAAAACAGAGAAGCAACTGGCCGGATTGCCAAGTGGGCTATTGAGCTTGGACCTCATGGGCTCAAATATATACCCCGCACAGTGATCAAATCCCAGGCACTCGTGGACTTCATCAATGATTGAACAGAATTACAGGCAGCTGAAGAGAAACTAGATAACACATATTGGACTATTCATTTTGATGGGTCCAGGTAGTTGGAGGGCTCAGGGGCTGGAGTCATACTAACTTCCCCACGAGGTGACAAGTTTTGTTATGTCCTCCGTTTAATGTTCCATTGTACTAACAATGCAGCTGAATATGAGGCTTTGCTCCACGGTCTTCGGATGGCTAAGGAGATGATTTTAAGCCGGGTTAAGTGCTTCGGTGATTCAGATCTAGTGGCTCAACAGGTGTCTGGCACTTGGGATTCTAAGGACCCACTCATGGCTGCATATCGGCGAGAGGTGGATACAGTGGCTGGTCACTTTAAGGGTTATCAGGTGGACCATATAGACCGGCGGAAGAATGAAGCGGCGGATGCTTTAAGTCGTCTTGGTTCCCTGCGTAAACAGGTTCCGCCAAATGTCTTTCTTGATGTATTGCATAATCCGCCAGTCAAGGTGCCAATCAAAGAAGATTTGGCCATTCCTGATCCGGAGGCTCAATTGGTGGCAGCTTTGCATGCCATACCAGATTGGACAATCCCATATCTGGCTTACATGAACCGGAGCGAGTTACCAGACGATGAAACGTTGGCTCGACAGATAATCCGGCGTTCCAAGTCCATGACCATACTCAATGGGGAGTTACATCGCTATAGCGTTTCAGGAGCAATTCAGCGTTGTGTTTCTCCTCAAGAGGGTTGTGAGATTTTACGAGAAATCCATGAAGGGGATTGCGGTCACCATGCCGGTTCACAATCTTTGGTTGCTAAAGCTTTTCGCCACGGCTTTTACTGTTTGACGGCACATGCTGATGCGGAGGATTTAGTCAAGAGATGTGATGGGTGTCAAAAATTCACCCGCCGTGCGCACATTCCGGCTCAAGAGTTGAGGATGATTCCAATAACGTGGCCGTTTGCGACTTGGGGGCTTGATATGGTCGGACCCTTCAAGTGATCCAAGGACAAAAGACCCACCTGTTAGTAGCAGTTGATAAATTCACCAAATGGGTGGAAGCAGAGCCAGTCAGCAAGTGTGATGCAGCCACAACGGTTAAATTCATCAAAAAGGTGATATTCCGGTTTGGGTTTCCACACAGCATTATAACTGATAATGGTACTAACCTGTCAAAAGGGGAGATGAAAGAATGTTGTCAACGAGAGCACATCCGGCTCGATCTAGCATCGGTGGCTCACCCCCAGTCTAATGGTCAAGCAGAGAAAGCAAATCAAGAAATTCTACGAGGTATCAAACCCAGGCTTATGGTTCCTTTAAAGCGGACACTGGGTTGTTGGGTTGAGGAGCTACCTTCTGTATTATGGAGCATCAACACCACACCCAATAGGTCTATGGGTTACACACCTTTCTTCATGGTTTATGGAGCGGAGGCAGTTCTTCCTAGTGATATCCGTCACGACTCGCCCCGTGTGACAGCCTATGTTGAAGCTGATAATGAGAAGGCACGTCAAGATTCTCTGGACCCGTTGGATGAAGAACGTGAACTTGCAGCAGCACGATCGACGATTTATCAACAAGATCTCCGACGCTATCACAGCCGCCGGGTTAAAACCAGAACCTTTCAAGAAGGCGATTTGGTGCTCCGGCTCATCCAGGATCAGACTGATATGCACAAATTATCCCCACCTTGGGAAGGACCCTTTGTGGTCAGCAAAAATCTGCACAACGGGTCTTACTACCTCATTGATGTTCGAGAGCACAAAGACTCACGTCAATTGGAGGAGGCGACCAAGCGGCCATGGAACATAGCTCTTCTTTGGCCTTACTATACTTGAAGCCCTAGGCTCTTCCTCTGCACATATTTATGACAGTGTATACATATCATATAATAAACTGGAGCCTCCATTATAAGCGGGGTATCTGTTCTTTTTATGTCATGTGTGTGCTTATACAAGTTAACTGACAAAGCGGAGTTTTTGTTAAACCGGTCTTAGCAGCTGCATGGATATAAAGAAAATCACTAGGGCGCTTAGTCATATTTTAACTACAGCTACACCTCTTGATTAGTTTTGAAACCACGAAGGGATATCACTAGGGGGCTAGGTTGTTATCACACCATAGCTACACCTCTTGATAGGCATTTAGGACACAAAAGAAAAATATGTGGAGCCAAAGAGAGTGTTGCACAAAAGCACAGACTCAAACATGGGCACACACTGAGCACAACTCACAAATTTACTTGGGGGCTCTTTTTGCAAAGCAACAAAGAGTTTGAAAGGACCCTTGTAATTGGCTATCAAGCCACGGCTTGGAAGCCTGGTGTATTCACCTAAAAACCTGGGTTAACCTGCCTTCATCAAGTAAGCCACTCCTGTCCAGGTAATCCTGGTATGACCCATCGAACGTTTGACATGTCAATCTTTTATAGACCCTGAACTTGTCAAAGTTAAAATGATGATTGGTTAATTGGGGGCCCATCTTAAAAGGCTTTGTTAAATGGTTTAACTCAGAGGCTTGGCAGCCCATGAAAAGCCTCGATTTGGAGCCTGGCAGCTCATAAAAAGCCTTGCATATTTTTCTTTTTGAGCTTTATTTGTTTAAGTTCATAAGTTTCTTTTGATAATCCGGCGTCCTTGACCCGACTTGCTTTTCAACTACAAGTTGTCGGCACATGATCAGTTATAAACCGATGTTTATTGACCCGACCTGGTTTGACTAAATCACCAGTGTTATAAAGAAAACCCAGTAGTTATCCCGGTCCGGTTTAATATATAGACCGGCATTACAAAGATGGGGTTATCAGCGTTCCAAATTGGTATTAACACCTTTGCCGTATACACCGTTGGTCAACCAATGAGGTATGTTATGCATATTGCTTTTTGTACAAACACTTCGATTATTTCATCTATATAATTGTCCACTTCCTGGACATTATGACCCGTCTAGCGGTAAACTGCTAGATACTTTTAAGTTGTTGTACCCAGGAACACAATTCATCATGGGTTATGCATAAATATATCCCAAAAGGTGGCAAAAGTTGTCATGAGGCATTACAGAACATGCTTGATGGCATGGAAAATAACGGAGTTTTGGCTATCCTATTACAAGAAGTTTTCAAAGCGGCTCCAATGGCATAATTGTTTTTCACAAGATCGGCACACAGTGGCCAGTAAACCGGCGACCAGTTTAGGACGTTTCGTCTGGACGGTTTGATGGTTGAGGGTCAGTTGGTGTGGGAACTTCTTCATCCCTCCCCAGACGCTGGAAATCAACTGTCGACCAATCGGTTCCAGTTAAAGCTTGAAATACTGCTTCCTCATGGATAAGATTGGCGGGGTTAATATCAGGAGCATAAGTGTGCTTACGAATCGGAGGCACAAGTTCTTCAACTTCATGGATGTCGGTCGGCTGTCTTTTCTCTTCAGCGTCATAAACTGGTTGAAAATGGGACAAGTCTGTATCATCGGCCAGTTTGCTGGCTACTGACCGCATCTATTTGGTCAGCCACCGGAGGTCATCGTTATCAAAGTTTGAACCGTCTTCCTTCACACTGGGTATCCTTTAATGATATCATCCGCTTCAAGGTCTGGAATCCAGGCTTTGGCTCGAATAAGTGTGGTTAAAGCTCCGGACCTGGCAGCTGCCCTCTTCAATTCGGCAATACGGGCTGGTAACATGGCCAACTTCTCAAGTGTTTCTTTAATCAAAGTTGGGGCCGGTTTGTTGTAAGCTGCCACGCAAATAGCCCGCTGAGACCTAGAGTACAGCTGTTCAACCAATGTATATGCCGCTTTGAGCTTCATCCGCATGTCTGTGCCAAGATGAGCGATCCGAGTGCCTGCCAAAGATTTTTATCAACATTCTGGTTAGTGATAAGGTTCACTGACTTGCGCAAAACACATAAGCAGACACTTACCAAAGATAGCGGAAGTCATAGCATTGATTTGGCGCTTCAAACCAGCTAGTTCATCTACAACTGGTTTTAGGGCTAGTTTGGTTAACCCGGACTTTTCGGATTCCCAGTTAGCACGATCTTTGGCGAAAGTTTCCTTCAGTTTTTCCATTACGGCCAGGGCTTGGGTCAGCTCCTCTTTGGCTTTTGCAGCCTCTGCTTGTTGTGACTTTACATTCTCTTGCAAGTCAGAGTTTCGGGCATCTTTGCTTCTTAGTTCAGCCTGCAACATTGAAGGCATATTAAGCAACAGGTTATATATGTTCTAAGTACAAAGCGTATAACAAGTTATGTACTTCATACTTGGGGGCTAATGCCTATTTGCTCTAAAGTGCTACATTTTATACAAAGTCTCCAGAACAATGCAAGCATTATCCTTGACACTTTGGGGCTAATGTGCGTCTGTTCTAAAACGGATGTATGGATGAAAATCCGAATTAACTTGCCAAGTTAAACCGGCCTTTGGGGGCTATGCTGCAGAAAGTTATTTAATTGTTAACAGATGAGTCTTGTCTCTTCTTAGAGACCTGCCATTGTGAGGATCAATGATGAGAAACTTGACCTATTACAAAGACCCGGTTTATGATTGACATCATAAAACGGCCCTTGGGGGCTACTCGGGATAGTGTTTCGGCTATAAATCAATAAACAAAGGGAGAGGAATTTACCTCATGTCGCTCTTTCATCAACTTCACCAAACCGGCTTCATAGTCCCGGTTTGAGTGTAGATGGTTCAAGAAGCCAGAGTGAAGCTCTTCAGCGTTCAAATGAGCATACCTTGATAAATCGCTGCTCCACTTGCCTTTTTCCTTAGCAGCTTGCTCTTCTTTGGCACTATGTTGAGCCAAGATGATAGGATGGCCAGGAGAGCTATGCCCCATTCCAGTAATGATAACATCGTCTCCTTGACCCTTAGTATGTTTGGCTGGTGACAATGGAGTATCGGCATTTCTCACCGGACTAGCCCGGTTTGGCTCTGCCGGTTCAACGTCAGGTGCGGCAGGTTCAGCGTCAGCTAGATCATCGGTGTTTTGGCCTTGAAGGGGCGGTTCACCAGAGGTGGCTTCAGGATGAAGGCCCTCCAGTTCACAAGTTTGTTCCGGTTCACCTCTGGGTTCTTCTTCAAAAGTGGCCGGGTCTTCGGGCGGATTGGTGACCCGAGCTTTCTTGCTGGGTCTGGCTTTGGCCTTGCAAACAAAAGGATCAATATCTTATTCAAGTTCTATAATGCATTGAAGGAAAAGGTTTTACAACTTACCCGACTACAGTTTTCAGAGAAGGGAGTTGAGTTGCTGTTGACTCGCCAGATGATGAGGGAGGTGTCACCTGATAATTTGAATCAGACGGATTAAGAGGTTGTCTGAAATAACCTGCCTTGGGGTAAGAATGGTTAGAAGTAGGAGAGACCTCAGACCGACGCTTCCGAACCGGGGTATCAGGTAAACCGGATGAAGTGACCTGTTGGCCACTGTGTCGGGTTGTCCGGCGAGCTTCATGTTGCTGAGTCTTCAAAATAAATGTTGGATCCAAGTGAGCAAGAGGATGAGAAAAGCTTACTTTCCGGACTGCTTGGCGGGTTTTTTGTGTTGGCATAGAGTCTGAACCGGAGGAAAGGGTAATTACCTCTACATCATCAGCTTGACTGCCTTCTACGTCCTCCTGAGGAATATCATTGTTAATGAGATGCATGAAAAGAGAGCCAAGTGAGTCAAGTTCTACCTCAACTTCTAGATCATCAGTGTCGTCATCAAGCTCCATGTTGATCCGGTCAGCCATTTTCCGTTTTGACGTCCGTTTGACGGTGTTGGTTTTGGGGCGAGATGGTTTGACCGCTTTGTCCATAGTTGGTTTTACCGCTTTTTCTATGGTTTTCCGTTTCCAGAAGGGGTCATCACCCTATACATACATACATAGAAAAAGGATTACATGTTGCACAAAATGAAAACATTAGAGATAAAAAGGAAGTATAATGCTTACAACAGGCGGTTTGTTCTTGGCATAGAAGGGACTCAAACCGGTTTGGCTACAGACCAGTTCCGATTCATTCAGAATCTTCTTTACACCTTCAGTGACTTCTTCATCAGATAGTTCAAGGTTGCAATGGCGTTGAGGGTCGTCAACCTCACCGGTATACTCACACATTAAACCGGGACGCTGGCTTAGAGGCAAGATGCTCCAAGATATCCAACAGCGCACGAAATCCACACCTGTTAAACCATTGGCCATAAAGGCCCGGAGTTTGGTGAGTTGAGGGGCATATTTCGCCCTTTCGGCGGAGCTTAAGCGTTGCGGCATCGGATGGGTGTTGGAAAGACGGTGATCATGAAAGCCTGGAAGGGGATTTTCATCTTCAGGTGAAGTGTCTCTACAATAAAACCAAGTTTGGTTCCACTCCTTTGGGTGACTGTGATGTTTGGCGTGAGGAAACTCAACTTCTTTCCGCTTTTGAATCGAGACACCACCAAGTTCAGTGTTCGGGGCCATTTACAAACTCTGTGCGCCGGTTTAAGTGAAAGAAGTCCCGGAACAGTTCTGCAGTTGGTTCTTCATGTAAATACGCTTCACAGAAGACCTGGAAGTTACATAGGTTGGATACTGAATTGGGCCCAATGTCTTGGGGATGGAGTTGGAAATTGGCAAGCACATCCCGGTAAAATTTTGACCCTGGCGGTTTGAAGCCACGGCTTATATGGTCAACAAAGACCACCACCTCACCCTACCTTGGGGTTGGAGGATTTTCTGTTCCTGGAACTCGCCATTTAATTTCAGTTTTCTTAGGCAAGGAGCCGATGCTGACCATCTCATTCAACTGAGTCTCAGTGACCCGAGAACGAGCCCAGTTGCAAGCAATGAATTGTTTGGCCATTGCGAAACAAACAAGCTAAAAATGAAAGGCCGGTTTATAAATCACTCATGATGATATGCAAGATACAATGGAGTAAGAAACGTACTGATCTGCGAAATGGCATAAACCGGAGACCAATGCAATAAGGGATGAAAGGTAATACCAGGAGAGGAGTACTCAGACACTGTTAAACCGGAGTATAACTATGAAGGTAAAAGGATCCTCCGGTTTATCAGAGGGCTAATGGTATAGATTTCTTATACAAGGTTGAACCGCCTATGTTGGCGTGAGGAGAAACAGATTTCACAGAGACATATGAAAATTTCGGATCTAAGGTAAGACAGAAAAGCAAAAATATTTTGACCTAAAAAGGGTAAGACCCGAAACAGTTTATGAGGACTACATCAGCTTTTGCGCATAAGGATTTATGTTGGTAACAGAAGATTAGCCACGACAAGGGATACGATAAGTGCGAAGCATTCATCTACAGGCCAAGGAAGAACATCACCAAAAGCTCCGATGAACTTCAAGAACCACGAAGAGCAGGGAAACCCTAATGGATCTAGAAAGGAAGGGGGAAGGACTTACTGCGGCCGCGGAAGCAGCGGAGGTGTGCTGCAGAACTCTGGTGCGAACAGGTCGATGCAGCGGCCGACGGTGAAGCAGAGGCGAGGCTTGACGATGACAGCGGCACTCAGGTACGGAGGCGTCGCGAGGAAGAAGAAGGGATGAAAGGATAGCGGAAGGAAAGGAAAGGGGTTTTCTGCCCCTATTTATAAGGCGAAGCGATAAAACGACAAGTGCGGGAATCAAGGAGCCCAAAAAATGGATAAATTAATAAAGGTGTCGCCTCGGTGACTGAATACACATTAAATGAAGGTAATCTTCGACATCTACGGATAGATGACGTCTGGGCGGTTTATCATAATCTTGAAGTATGACGTCACGGCGGTTTACAAGATCAAGGTGAAGATATGAGAGAGGAATTTTTCTAAGTGTAGAAGATTGACATGAATAAGTTCAAACCAACTGGGGCCTAATGTTGGGGATATTATTACTGGATGTAAACCGGCTAGGTGTAGCCGGGTTAACTCCTTGAAGATTAGAAGCCCATGAAGATGCAAGGATGATGGCGCTTTACGAAGGCCCAAGGCCCAAAGGCGGGTTAAAGCCTGTAAATGTAAACCGACCTAGTCATGTAACTTGTATTGTAAGATAGGAAGGATAGAGACCGAACTGGACACGTTTATGATCCGGCTTTGGGACTCTGTAACCCGGCGGGCGTCAACCTATGTATATAAAGGGACGACCCGGCAGCGGTTTAGGGACAGACAACAGCTCGAGAGCCAGACAAAGCGGATTTGCTCCCTGGCCTTCGAAACCCTAGCAATACCAATCACAACTAGACGTAGGCTTTTACCTTCCTTGAAGGGGCCGAACTAGTATAAAACTCCTTGTGTCCCCTTGTCCGGTTTAACCCCTTTGAGCTAACCCGTAGCGATGGCTCCACGACTAAGTCCTTTCACAAGGACATATGCCGTGACAAACCCACGACAAAAGTGTTAACTGAACATTACATTTCATAGGACCAAACTGTTAACTGAACATCATATTGCATATTAACATTACAGAGGACAATCACAAGAAGGCACTGGCGGTGGCCTCGAGAAAACATCACGAACTGTATTTTAAAGTAGACAACCGCACGGCGGTGTCGACGGTGGCCTCGAAGACGAGGTGCCCCTCCAAGATCTCGCGGTCGACACACATGTTAGCCATAGCAACCTCATTCGTGCGTGCAGCCGCATGCTACTCGGCTCCACATTATACTGCGTGTAAAATGGCTGTGGGCGGCGCTTAATTGGAGGAGGGGGGGCAGTGATTTTGGTGGAAGGTGTCACTCCGTCAGTCGGGGCATGTGGGACGGGAAATGAGGAGGATGGTGTGGGTGGGGTGTGGATTACCTGACCATATCGACGAGGCCGCGCAACAAGAAGAAGGGTCGGCAGCGAGGAGGCCGCGTAGCAAGAAGAAGGGTCACCAGCGAGGAGGCGGCGCTGCAAGAAGAAGGGTCGCCGACGAGGAGGCTGAGATGTAAGAAGAAAGGTAGCCGGCGAGGAGGCGGCGTTGCAAGAAGAAGGGTCACCGGCGAGGAGGCTGAGCTGCCAGTAAGCAACAGTGAAGCTTTGAACTTGGAAAGCAAGGAGGAACAGTGGAAATGTGGCTTTTGGTAGGAGGGAGGGGGCGGGGAGATAGATATTTCCGCGGTGGCAAATTTTTTTTGCTCGGTGCCGCGAGAAACTGGCGCGCATGTGTGGTTCAAGTGAGGGCGGTGGACTGTAGACGACGAAGCTTCCTGCGCAAGCCAGACAAGACGGTGCGCCAAGATATTTTATATAGCATCCCACACGTTTCTTTCTAGTAAACTGTTTGTGATATACCAGATTTTTTCATTATGTTTTGAAAGACAAAATGGTGTTACGGAGGGAAATGATGGTGTTTGAATTGCTAGAACATTTACGTACAGTGAACATGCAATTAGTACATGAGTGTCGTGTTTAAATTTGGAATTATTCCGAGTTTGTTTGGCATTTTTATGCATTAATTGAGTTTCTGGGCATTTAATGTGCATAATTCAAATTTGAACTACAAGCACATGCTCCAATGCACCAAAGTTTGCTGAAGAATCACATGTGTGTCTTTGGGTGAATTTATAGGTCCCATGCAAGAAATGGGAATAAAAATTCAAACACCTGGGCGTCGTGGCTTGGCCGGAAAGATTGAGAAACTTGGTTTTTTAATTCCTGTAAATCCAAAACATGGCTGAAAATCATGAAACTTGGCATGGTCTCATGACATGGCACCAACATGTTGCGGTAATTTTTTCAGCCAAATTGGGACAAGCTTTGGTGTAAGCTTCTTGCAAACCGGAGCTTCCCTCAAGAAGGCTCCAGGTCTCGAGAAGGAGCGTGTCACCTCCGTGTGCGAAACGACATACGTACACTGCCTTCTCCCGCCTTAATTTTTTTACACACGCAGATTAGACCAAATAGAAGTATCGTGGTAAATTTTGGAATTATTCCGTGTTCGTTTCGCCTTTCTTATACATTAATTGATCTTCTGGGCATTTAATGTGCATAATTCAAATTTGAACTACAAGCACGTCAGTGCATCATAGTTGTTTGAAAAATCGCATGTGTGTCCTTGGGTGAATTTCTAGGTCACATGCAAGAGATGAGAGTGAAATTCAAACATCTGGGCGTCGTGGCTCGGCCGAAAAGATTGAGAACCTTGGTTTTTTAATTCCTGTAATTCCAAAACACGCCTGAAAATTATGAAACTTGGCATGGTCTCATGACATGGCACGAACATGCTGCAGTAATTTTTTGGCTGAATTGGGACAAGCTTTGGTGTAAGATTTTTGCAAACCGGAGCTTCCCTCAAGAAGGCTCGTGGTTCCGACAGGGAACGTGTCACCTCCGTGTGCGAAACGACATACGTACACTGCCTTCTCCCGCCTTATTTTTTTACACAAGCAGATTAGACCAAATAGAAGTATCATGCTAAATTTTGGAATTATTCCGGGCTTGTTTCGCCTTTTTTATACATTAATTGAGTTTCTGGGCATTTAATGTGCATAATTCAAATTTGAACTACAAGCACAGGCTCCAGTGCACCAAAGTTGTTTGAAAAATCACATGTGTGTCCTTGGGTGAATTTCTAGGTCCCATGCAAGAGCTGGGAGTGTAATTCAAACATCTGGGAATCGTGGCTCGGCCGAGAAGATTAAGAAACTTGGTTTTTTAATTCCTATAATTCCAAAACACGCCTGAAAATCATGAAACTTGGCATGGTGTCATGACATGGCACCAACATGCTACGGTATTATTTTTGGCCGAATTGAGACAAGCTTTGGTGTAAGCTTCTTGCAAACCGGAGCTTCCCTCAAGAAGGCTTGTGGTTCCGAGAGGGAACGTGTCACCTCCGTGTGCGAAATGACATACGTACCCCGCCTTCTCCCGCCTTACTTTTTTTACACAGCCAGATTAGACCAAATAGAAGTACCGTGCTAAATTTTGGAATTATTCCGGGCTCGTTTCACCTTTTTATACATTAATTGAGTTTCTGGGCATTTAATGTGCATAATTCAAATTTGAACTACAAGCACATGCTCCAGTGCACCAAAGTTGTTTGAAAAATCACATGTGTGTCCTTGGGTGAATTTCTAGGTCCCATGCAAGAGATGGGAGTGAAATTCAAACATCTGGGCGTCATGGCTCGGCCGAAAATATTGGGAAACTTGGTTTTTTAATTCCTGTAATTCCAAAACACGCCTGAAAATCATGAAACTTGGCATGGTGTCATGACATGGCACCAACATGTTGCGGTAATATTTTTGGCCGAATTGGGACAAGCTTTGGTGTAAACTTCTTGCAAACTGGAGCTTCCCTCAAGAAGGTTCGTGGTTCCGAGAGGGAACGAGTCACCTCCGTATGCGAAACGACATACATACACTGCCTTCTCCCGCCTTATTTTTTTACACAGCCAGATTAGACCAAATAGAAGTACCGTGCTAAATTTTAGAATTATTCTGGGCTCGTTTCGCCTTTTTATACATTAGTTGAGTTTCTGGGCATTTAATGTGCATAATTCAAATTTGAACTACAAGCACATGCTCCAGTGCACCAAAGTTATTTGAAAAATCACATGTGTGTTCTTGGGTGAATTTCTAGGTCCCATGCAAGAGATGGGAGTGAAATTCGAACATCTGGGCGCCGTGGCTCGACCAGAAAGATTGAGAAACTTGGTTTTTTAATTCCTGTAATTCCAAAACACACCTGAAAATCATGAAACTTGGCATGGTCTCATGACATGGCACCAACATGATGTGGTAATTTTTCTCTCCGATTTGTGAAGGCCCACACATTAACAATCAACAAAGTCATTTTGGAACAAGTGTTGTCACGTCACAAATCGGAAACACAAATATTATTGAAACCATGTGCGTTCGACTTACCAATTACGTGCGGCCACGTGTCCCTTTTTTTATTGGCTAGGAGGTGCCGTGCGGGGTAGCTATTTGAGTACGGGAGGCGTGCGAGCACCTGTTCTACGGCGTGACTATATGTCTCACTGGACTGAGATTTAAGAGAGAAAAATAAAAATCTGAAAAGAAAGTTTTGCACGGATCTTGATGTAAGATCCAACATACCTATATAGCATCGACTGCAACTTATAGAAAGCATGATGAATATAAGAACGATGACAGTGGATAATAATTGTCTTACATATTTAGAAACATAATTAAAAAATTCCACATGCGGCAACGCCCGAAATACAAGGGCAAAAGAAGAAAGAAGACAACAATCTGGCTCGCTGATCTCTACTTTCTTGATGCATTGATGCAGGCCGCGGGAACTAGTCTCCGCGGCGAGCGGCAACGAGCTCTTTCTTGTCGTCAAGATGCTGCTTGAGAGCATCCACAGATTCCTCCACCAGCCTTCTACGCTCGATGCGCAACTTGTTATTCTCGTCCATAAGTTTCTCGGCGATGACGCCGGTCCTTTTCAACAAGGCAGTGGTCTGCTCCTGCTGCTCTGCACTTCCGACGATCTTCGCCCTCAGTAGGTCGCACTCGGCTCGGAGCTTCGCATTGCTCTCATTTAGTTGCCGGGTGACGTTGGTAGACTATTCAAACGAGGCTTGCAGGTCATCCTGCAACCTCGCCCACCTGGAGATCTGATCCGTCTGCCTATGGACGAGGGCACGCATGCACCTGTAAGAGTCCTTGCCTGCCCGTGAGGCATTTTCCCAGGCTGTCGCGGCAAGGGAGGACATCTCTGCTGCATTCGCGGCGCAGCGGGACATCTCTTCTGCTTCTGCGGCGCGGTCAAACCAGTCTGCTACATCAACGACACAGCGGGTCCTCCGTGCTTCTTCGGCGGCACGGCGGGACCTCTCTGCTGCTACGGCCGTGCGGCGGGACAAGTTGGCTGCTATCGTGGCGAGGCAGGACCTCTCTCGTGCTCCCGCTTCCAGGCTCGCCTCTCCCTGGTCGCGATCTCTCGACCCAAAACTCACGCTGGCCATGGTGGATGCAAGGGAACGATGATGAATGACTTGTTTGTTTTTGACTTTTTGTGGATGAGGAATTGAGGAGGAATGTGCAGTCATCTTGGAGTAGTAGTATTTATAACCGCGTAGTAATACACTCCTAAGTGGGAAACCGTTTAGGTTTTGATCGGTGTGAACATGTTTGCAATTTGGAATGTGACGGGACGCATGCTCAAAA
This sequence comes from Triticum urartu, assembly GCF_056163025.1. Lineage (NCBI taxonomy): Eukaryota > Viridiplantae > Streptophyta > Magnoliopsida > Poales > Poaceae > Triticum > Triticum urartu. The sequence goes on along the minus strand of NC_141874.1, from coordinate 395,674,896 downwards.
TTTACTGACGGTTATAAGTGCGGCACTATTCCTGGAAGGCGTAACGTGGGCACATATGCCTTGCCGGCCGCATACGTGGCGTTTGCACCATAGGGTGCACTGCAATAGGCAATGTCAGCACACATCTTTTAATTAGAATGGGTGTGCCCGTCTAGCGCACACACGTTGATCTGTCTAACTGTTTCAGTTTGTTGTGGCTAATCGCAAATAGTTCATCCATGTGAAGTGTATGCCATCAATCACAGACACTTTGATCTGGCTTACCCGTTTCTGTTCTGTTGCCTAATCGCAAACAGTTAATCCTTCTGAAGCGTATGCCCTCAATCACACACACCTTGATCTGGCTGACCGTTTCGTTTGTGTTGCCTAATAACAAACAGTTCATCTGACTGAACCGTATGCTGTATATTGCACACACCTTCATCTGGTTGCCCGTTTCTTTTCTGTTGCCTAATCACAAATAGTTCATCCGAGTGAACCATATACTCTATATCGCACACGCCTTCATCAGACTGCCAGTTTCTTTTGTTCCGCCTCATCACAAATAGTTCATTCGACTGAACCGTATGCCCTGGATCGCACAGCAACTAAAATCTGGATCATGCTTAATGCATCCTCCATCGCAAACGTTTTCACCTTTTTTGACGGTTTTCATACAGCACCATTTGTGATTATGGCATCACACATAGTTTCTCAAAGGGTCTCTGATTGTAGTGTTGCATTAGCAGCATCCTGCAGTAGTGCTTGGATGTTTTACAATCATTTTATAGCAATTTTTGGGACTAGCCTATTGACCCGGTGCCCAGTGCTAGTTGTTGTCTTTTACATCACAGAAAATCAATATCAAACGGAGTCCAAACACCCCGAAACTTTTTGTGGATTTTTTTATGTGCCACAAGAGTCCCGATGGGCCAGAGCAGCACCTGGGGGGTGCCCCGAGGGGGGCACAACCCACCAGGGCGCGCCAGGCCCCCCTGGCACGCCCAGGTGGGTTGTGCCCACCTTGGTGGCCTCCCGCACCCCTTCTTTGCACTATAAATTCCCAAATATTAAGAAACCCTTGGGGGTTAACCTAGATCAGAAGTTCCACCGCCGTAGGGCCCCGTAGCCATCGAAAACAAATCTAGACCCGTCTCGGCACCCTGCCGGAGGGGGGAATCATCTCCGGTGGCCATCTTCATCATCCCGGCGGCCACCACAATGAGGAGAGAGTAGTCCACCCTCGGGGCTGAGGGTTGTACCAGTAGCTATGTGTTTTATCTCTCTCTCTCTCTCTGTCTCATGATCTATATCATGGGCTTTGTTAATATAGTCGGATCATATGATGTTTCTCCCCTCTATACTCTTGTTGTGATGAATTGAATCTTTACCCTTGGAAGTTTTTTCATGTCGGATTGAATATTCAGAGATGAGAACACATGATATATGTCTTGCGGTATGAATACTTGAGGTGACAATTGGGGTATCTTATTGATTCACTTGATATATGTTATGGCATTCAACTCGAAGATTCCCGCGGTGACATTGGGGTAATCTATGCATAGGGGTTGATGCATGTTTTTCTCCAACAGGAACTTCACGGTCCCTTTATAGTTCTTTGTGTGGATTGAGTATTATGAATATGAATATGCTTTGGTGTTATTCTAGTACGAATTCTAGGATAGATCGAACGGAAACAATAGCTTTGTGTTATTTTAGTACGAACTCTTGAATAGATCGATCAGAAAGAATAGCTTTGAGGTGGCTTCGCACCCTACAAACAATTCCTACCTTTTGTTCTCCACTAATAGGAACTCGGGAGTGATTCTTTGCTGTACTTTGAGGGATAATCATATGATCCAACTATGTTAGCACTATTGGGAGATTGCACTAGCAAAAGTACGGACCCTAGGCCTTGTTTTTAAGCATTGAAACACCGTTTTTGTGCCCGTTTACTATTTGGTACCTTTCTTTTTTTATTTATTCAGATTAGAAAGATATATTTCTACCTTCCATATTACACTTTTATTACCATCTCTTCACCGAACTAGTGCACCTATACAATTTGCCATTGTATTGGGTGTGTTGGGGACACAGGAGATTTCTTGTATTTGGTTGCAGGGTCATTTGAGAGAGACCATCTTCATCCTACACCTCTCACGGATTGAGAAACCTTAGGTCATCCACTTGAGGGAAAATTGTTGCTGTCCTACGAAACTCTGCGCTTGGAGGCCCAACACGTGTCTACAAGAATAAAGTTGCATAGTAGACATCAAGCTCTTTTCTGTCGTCGTTGCCGGGGAGGTGATTGCTTGAAGGTATATCTTTAGATCTTGCAATTGAATCTTTTAGTTTCTTGTTTTATCACTAGTTTGGTTTATAAAAAGAAAACTACAAAAAAAAAGAATTTAGGTTGCATCATATTATTCATCATCTTTATAATATCTTTCTTGAAAATGATGGTTCGGAAAATTGTGCTTAATTGTAAGAAGAAGAAGTCAATAAAATGCTTGGCACAAAATATTTGAATCATGAGAATGATTCCAATATTGCTAGCATGAATTCTTTGAATATCCATGATGCTAATGATATGCAAAGCCATAAGCTTGGGGACGCTATATTTGATGAATATGATATTTTTAGTCCCCCAAGTTTTGATGAGAAAATTTATTATGATGATTTCATGACTCCTATATATTATGATTATGGTGATGACATGTATGCTATAAAGAATAATGATAACCATGAAACTTGTCATCATGATTTTAATTTTCACTCTCATGATAGTTATTTTGTTGAGTTTGCTCCCACTACTACTGATGAGAAGAAATTTTCTTTTGTGGAGAGTAATAAGTTTCCAATGCTTTTGTGTCATGAAAAAAATGCTTTATGTGATAGTTATATTGTTGATTTTCTTCATGATGCTACTGAAAATTATTATGAGGGAGGAACTTATGCTTGTAGGAATTGCGATAATATCAAGTTTCCTCTCTATGTGTTGAAAATCTTGAAGTTGTGCTTGTTTTGCCTTCCTATGCTAGTTGATTCTTGTTCCCATAAGTTGTTTTCTCACAAAATCCCTATGCATAGGAAGTGGGTTAGACTTAAATGTGCTAGTCATATGCTTCATGATGCTCTCTTCATGTTTCAATTTTTATCTTTTATGCGAGCATCATTGAAATCATCATGCCTAGCTAAAAGGCATTAAAGAAAAGCGCTTGTTGGGAGACAACCCAACACTTCTACCTACTGTTTTTGTATGTTCACATTATTAGGCCATTGTAGTAATCATGTTTTATTGCTTTTGTTTCAATAAAGTGCCAAGTAAGACCTTTGGGATGGCTTATGGTGATGGTTGATTTGATCTTGCTGAAAAACAGAAACTTTTGCACTCAGGAAAATAATTCTCATTTTTAACAGAAGTGTGATAAAATGCTGATTCATTTGAAAGAATATTAATAGACAAATTTATCAGGTTGTCCTAATTTTTCAGAATTTTTGGAGTAGCGGAAGTATGGTTTGAGTACAGATTACTACAGACTGTTCTATTTTTGACAGATTGTGTTTTCAGTGCATAGTTTGCTTGTTTTCTAGTTTTCATGGCTTATATTGCTCAATATAAGTTGTGGAAATGATATGCTACAGTAGGCATTGTCAGGAAACAATTATAAATCTTGTCTTTGACAATACCAAAAGCAATGGTTTGCTCTTTATCATACTTACCTATCTCACAAAGTTCCGTTAAGTTTTGTGTGATTGAGGTTTTCATGTTTTGGGTGAGATGTCGATATAAGGAGAATGAGGAGTGAAAAGACCCTAAGCTTGGGGATTCCCAAGGCACCCCAAGGTAATATTCAAGGAAGATCCAAGCAACTAAGCTTGGGGATGCCCCGACAGGCATCCCCTCTTTCGTCTCCAACATTATCGGTGACCTCACTTGGAGCTATGTTCTCATTTGTCACATGATATGTGTTTTGCTTGGAGCATCATTTTATTTTGTTAGGATTTTCTTGCTGTTATTTATAATAATGTTTTGCATCTTTTATTTCAATAAAAGTGGCAATGATAGCCTTTGCCATGCTTATTTTGCAAGTATACATGTTGATGTTTGAAAACAGAAAGTTTACCGCTGTTGCAAAAATTCCCTAGAAAAGTCAGAATGCGATAAAATGTTGAAACTCTTTGAAAAATGAGATCTGATAAATCTTCTACAATGTGGTAATTTTTCATAACCTTTGGAGTTAGGGAAGTATTGATACTCTTGCATTCTTTACAGACTTTACTCTTTTGGCAGATTGCTGTTATGTTTGCATTGTTTGCATATGTTTGCTTGTTTAATGATTCTATTTGAGTATAGGAGTATTAAATATGCAGAGGCATTTAGTATTCAATGTTTAGTAATAATTTTAGTTATTTTCTACAGTAGAGAATGATAAGGTTTTTGCATTGGTTTATCTTAACTTATCTCATGAGTTCTTGTTGAGTTTTGTGTGGATGAAGCTTTTGAGATTTAGGAAAACCGTGATATGAGAGGAATTAAGGAGACACAAAAGCTCAAGCTTGGGGATCCCAAGGCATCCCAAGATAATATTTCAAGAAGTCTCAAGCATCTAAGCTTGGGAATGCCCCGGTAGGCATCCCACCTTTCATCTTCAACAATTATCGGTTAGTATCGGTTGAGCCTAAGTTTTTGCTTCTTCACATGAGTTGTGCTATTGTTGGAATGTCATTTTATTTTGTTCTGCTTGCTGTTTTAATAAAATACTTAGATCTGAAAGTTTTTTAAATAAAATAGAGTCCTCGAATGGTTGCCAAGGAGGCTAAGTAAGCGGCATTCACATCCCGTCAACAAAGCTCTTTTCTATGTCATTTATTCTTGTGCTTCACTTATATCCTATGAGTAAATTGTTGAATAAATTGAACGTCCTGAAGTTGAAATCATATCATGCCTAGTGGTAGCTTCACATTGGGTTTAGAAAGTGAAATCTTTTGAGGCTTGACAATCACAATATTGGTCATACAAGCAATTCATGAATAATTAGTATAAGGAAGAGAACTGTGACATATAAATATACTATCATGGAAATCTTTTGAGATTGTGAGCCCCCATCAAAATATTATATGCCAAAATTGTTGACGTTGGACAAGGAAGACAACATAATGGTTTATGTTTGTTCATATTCACATAGAAGTTATATTGTCATAGATCCTTCAACATGTGGTGCTTGCCCCCCATCTTTGCTAGCCAAAAATTCCGCACCAAGTAGAGATACTACTTGTGCATCCAAAAACCCTTAAACCCAAATCTTATTTTCAAGAGTCCAACATATCTACCAAAGGATTGAGCAAGATCCTTCAAGTAAGTTGTCATCGGTGCAATAAGGCAATAAAAAGTGCTTCTAAAAGTGTGAGATCATTTAGTGTAAGAGAAAATTGAGCGTTGTACGAACTTGTGATGGAAAAGTAATAAAAGCGACGGACTGCATAATAAAGGTTGCTATCATAAGGGGCAATATAACGTGACGTTCTTTTGCACTAAGGGATTGAGCATACAAACAAATATGTGCATGGCAACCTCTGCTTCCCTCTGCGAAGGGCCTATCTTTTACTTTTCAGTATTTATTTTTATGCACAGAGTCAAAGTATTCCTCTCTATTCCTTTTTATTTTCTCCTTTGGTAAGCATCATGTGGTGAGGAAAGTTCTAGGCACATATGTCCAGTTGAATATGGGTAGCATGAGTTATTATTGTTGACATCACCCTTGAGGTGAATATGTTGGGAGGCAAAACAATAAGCCCCTATCTTTCTATGTGTTCGGTTGAAACGTTTTGCCCATGTGTATGCGGTGAGTGTTAGCAATCTTAGAAGACTATATGATGGTTGAGTATGTGGAGCTCTTACTTAAACTCTCTTGAATAAGTTGAATTGCAATTGCTTCGGGACTAAGAACATAGGTTGTTGGGTTTCAAGAGAAATCATTGTTTGAACCCTAACATGTGAATTGGTTACCACTATGACATGAGAAGTTTCATAAGAAAGAATTGCGGTTATGATGCTAGGAAAAGTGATTGAAATTATCATTGATCAAACTTGTGCACTTTGCTAGCATTCACACTTCATAAATTATTTCTTTTATCATTTACCTACTCGAGGACGAGTAGGAATTAAGCTTGGGGATGTTGATACGTCTCCGACGTATCTATAATTTAGCAAAAAGGCCCGTGCGTTGCAACGGGAAAAAATATGCTCTCGTATCTCTAGCTGGGTCAGTTCGACAACCTGTGCGTGGCCGGTTGGCGGGTTATGAGGTCAAACCCTACCATCAGGTATTTTATTTTTTGCCAGATCTCCGGACGTGGGCCACCGTGCGTCATGAGGTGGGCTTTCTTCGTTGGGCCAAAACGGGTGGAAAGTAACGGAACCAAATAGCGTACGTGAAATCAATTGAAGCGGGACCAAACAAAGCGGGACGAAACCAAGAATATCACCTCCCTTTAATAGTAGGTATAGATTCATGCCAATATATTATCATTCTTGGATGTTTTACAATCATTTTATAGCAACTTTATATCATTTTTTGGGACTAACCTATTGACCTAGTGCCTAGTGCGAGTTGCCGTTTTTTGCTTGTTTTTTACATCGCAGAAAACCAATTTCAAACGGAGTCCAAACACTGCGAAATTTTTTGTGGATTTTTTATGGGCCAAAAGACTCCCGATGGGCCAGAGCAGCACCTAGGGGGTGCCCCGAGGGGGGCACAACCCACCAGGGCGCGCCAGGCCCCCTGGCGCACCCAAGTGGGTTGTGCCCACCTCGGTGGCCTCCTGCACCCCTTCTTTGCACTATAAATTCCCAAATATTCCGAAACCCATGGGGGTTAACCTAGATCAGAAGTTCTGCCGTTGTAGGGCTCCGTAGCCTCCGAAAACCAATCTAGACCCATTCTGGCACCCCGCCGGAGGGGGCAATCATCTCCGATGGCCATCTTCATCATCCCGGCGGCCATCACAATGAGGAGGGAGTAGTCCACCCTCGGGGCTGAGGGTTTGTACCAGTAGCTATGTGTTTTATCTCTCTCTCTCTCTCTCGTGACCTATATCATGGGCTTTGTTAATATAGTCACATCATATGATGTTTCTCCCCTCTATACTCTCGTTGTGATGAATTGAATCTTTACCCTTTGAAGTTTTGTCATGTCGGGTTGAATATTCAGAGATGAGAACACATGATATATGTCTTGCAGTATGAATACTTTAGGTGAAAATTGGGGTATCTTATTGATTCACTCGATATATGTTATGGCATTCAACTCGCGGATTCCCGCGATGACATTGGGGTAATCTATGCATAGGGGTTGATGCATGTTTTTCTCCGACGGAAACTTCGGGGTCTCTTTATAGTTCTTTGTGTGGATTGAGTATTATGAATATGAATATGCTTTGGTGTTATTCTAGTACAAACTCTGGGATAGATCGAACGGAAACAATAGCTTTGTGTTATTTTAGTACGAACTCTTGAATAGATCGATCAGAAAGAATAGCTTTGAGGTGGCTTCACACCCTAGAAAAAATTCTTACCTTTTGTTCTCCGCTAATAGGAAGTAGGGAGTGATTCTTTGCTGTACTTTTAGGGATAATCATATGATCCAACTATGTTAGAACCGTTGGGAGATTGCACTGGCGAAAGTACGGACCTTAGGCCTTGTTTTAAGCATTGAAACACCGTTTTCGTGCCCGTTTACTATTTGCTACCTTGCTGTTTTTATTTATTCAGATTGTAAAAATATATTTCTACCATCCATATTACACTTTTATCACCATCTCTTTGCCGAACTAGTGTACCTATACAATTTGCCATTGTATTGGGTGTGTTGGGGACACAAGAGATTTCTTGTATTTGGTTGTCGGGTCGTTTGAGAGAGACCATCTTCATCCTACACCTCTCACGGATTGATAAACCTTAGGTCATCCACTTGAGGGAAAATTGCTGCTGTCCTACAGAACTCTGCGCTTGGAGGCCCAAAACATGTCTACAAGAATAAAGTTGCGTAGTAGACATCAACCACTCATCAAGGGTGCATGACCATAAAAGATATTACTCATATAAATGGAACAACCATTAGTCTCTTATTTAAATGAATAACCATCTCGCATCAAACGAGATCCAGATATAATGTTCATGCTCAACGCTGGCACCAAATAACAATTATTCAGGTCTAAAACTTAGCTCGACGGTAGATGTAGAGGTAGCGTGCCGACGGTGATCACATCGACTTTGGAACCATTTCCCACGCGCATCGTCACCTCATCCTTAGCCAATCTTCTCTTAATCCGTAGCCCCTGTTTCGAGTTGCAAATATTAGCAACAGAACCAGTATCAAATACCCAGGCGCTACTGCGAGCATTAGTAAGGTACACATCAATAACATGTATATCAAATATACCATTCACTTTGCCATCCTTCTTCTCCGCCAAATACTTGGGGCAGTTCCGCTTCCAGTGACCAGTCCCTTTGCAGTAGAATCACCCAGTCTCAGCCTTAGGTCCATACTTGGGCTTCTTCACTTGAGCAACAACTTGTTTGCCTTCTTGAAGTTCCCATTCTTCCCTTTACCATTTTTCTTGAAACTAGTGGTCTTGTTGACCATCAACACTTGATGCTCCTTCTTGATTTCTACCTCCGCGGCCTTTAGCATTGCGAAGAGCTCAGGAATCGTATTATCCATCCCTTGCATATTATAGTTCATCAAGAAGCTCTTGTAGCTTGGTGGCAGTGATTGAAGAACTCTGGCAATGACACTATCAACTGGAAGATTAACTCCTAGCTGAGTAAAGTGATTGTGGTACCCAGAGATTCTAAGTATATGCTCACTAACAGAACTATTCTCCTCCATCTTGCAGCTGTAGAACTTATTGGAGACTTCATATCTCTCAATCCAGGCATTTGCTTGAAATATTAACTTCAACTCCAGGAACATCTCATATGCTCCATGACGTTCAAAACGTCGTTGAAGTCCCGGTTCTAAGCCGTAAAGCATGGCATACTAAACTATCGAGTAGTCATCAGCTTTGCTCTGCCAGGTGTTCATAACATCTGGCGTTGCTCCTGCAGCGGGTTTGGCACCTATCGGTGCTTCCAGGACGTAATTCTTCTGTGCAGCAACAAGGATAATCCTCAAGTTACGGACCCAGTCCCTGTAATTGCTACCATCATCTTTCAACTTAGTTTTCTCTAGGAACGCATTAAAATTCAACGGAACAACAACACGAGCCATTTATCTACAACAACATAGACATGCAAAATACTATCAGGTACTAAGTTCATGATAAATTAGAGTTCAATTAATCATATTACTTAAGAACTCCCACTTAGATAGACATCCCTCTAATCATCTAAGTGATCACGTGATCCATATCAACTAAACCATGTCTGATCATCATGTGAGATGGAGTAGTTTTCAATGGTGAACATCACCATGTTGATCATATCTACTGTATGATTCATGCTCGACCTTTCGGTCTCAGTGTTCCGAGGCCATATCTGCATATGCTAGGCTCGTCAAGTTTAACCCGAGTATTCTGCGTGTGCAAAACTGGCTTGCACCCGTTGTATGTGAACGTAGAGCTTATCACACCCGATCATCATGTGGTGTCTCAGCACGACGAACTGTAGCAACGGTGCATACTCAGGGAGAACACTTGTACCCCGAATTTTAGTGAGAGATCATCTTATAGTGCTACCGCCGAACTAAGCAAAAAAAGATGCATAAAGGATAAACATCACATGCAATCAAATAAGTGATATGATATGTCCATCATCATCTTGTGCCTTTTGATCTCCATCTCCAAAGCACCGTCATGATCACCATCGTCACCGGCTTGACACCTTGATCTCCATCGAAGCATCGTTCTCGTCTCGCCAACTATTGCTTCTACGACTATCGCTATTGCTTAGTGATAAAGTAAAGCAATTACATGGTGATTGCATTTCATACAATAAAGCGACAACCATATGGCTCCTGCCAGTTGCCGATAACTGTGTTACAAAACATGATCATCTCATACAACAATTTATATAATCACGTCTTGACCATATCACATCACAACATGCCCTGTAAAAACAAGTTAGACATCCTTTGTTGTTGCAAGTTTTACGTGGCTGCTACAAGCTTAGCAAGAACCGTTCTTACCTACGCATCAAAAACCACAACACGGTATAGTGATTGCTTTTTGATCTTCAGAAAGAACCCTGTTCATTGAATCCGATTAAACTAAAGTTGGAGAAACAGACACCCACTAGCCACCTGTGTGCGAAGCACATCGGTTGAACCAGTCTCGCGTAAGCGTACGCGTAATGTCGGTCTGAGCCGCTTCATCCAACAATACCGCTGAATCAAGAATCAACTAGTGACGGCAAGCAATATGTATATACCCACGCCCAGAACTCCTTTGTGTTCTATTCGTTCATATAACATCTACACATAAACCTGGCTCTGGTACCACTCTTAGGGAACGCAGTATTTCAAAAAAAATCCTATGATCATGCAAGATCTATCTAGGAGATGCATAGCAACGACAGGGGAAGAGTATGTCTACGTACCCTCATAGAACGAAAGCGGAAACATTATGAAACGCAGTTGATGTAGTCGAATGTCTTCGCGATCCAACCGGTCAAGTACCGAATGCACGACACCTCTGCGATCTGCACACGTTTAGCTCGGTGACGTCCCGCATACTCTTGATCCCGTTGAGGCCAAGGGAGAGTTTCGTCAGCACGATAGCGTGATGACGGTGATGATGAAGTTACTACGCAGGGCTTCGCCTAAGCACTACAACGATATGACCGAGGTGGAATTCTATGGAGGGGGGCACCGCACATGGCTAAACAATCAACTTGTGTGTCTATGGGGTGCCCCCTTCCCCCGTATATAAAGGAGTGAGGAGGGGAGGGCTGGCCCTCTCGTGGCATGCCCAAGGGGGGGAGTTCTACTCCCAGTAGGAGTAGGTTTTCCCTCTTCCCTAGATGGAGTAGGAGAAGAAGGAAGAGGGAGAGGGAGAGAAGGAAAGGAGGGTCGGCCCCCTTCCCAATTCGGATTGGGCTTGGGGGGAGGGGGCGCCCCCACCTCGGCCGCCTCCTCCTCTCTCCCACAAAGGCCCAGTAAGGCCCATTGACTCCCCGGGGGGTTCCGGTAACCTCTCGGTACTCCGGTAAATGCCCGAACTCATCCGGAACCATTCCGATGTCCAAACATAGCCTTCCAATATATCGATCTTTATGTCTCGACCATTTTGAGACTCCTCGTCATGTCCGTGATCACATCCGGGACTCCGAAATACCTTCGGTACATCAAAACACATAAACTCATAATACCGATCGTCATCGAACGTTAAGCGTGCGGACCCTACGGGTTCGAGAACTATGTAGACATGACCGAGACTCACTATCGGTCAATAACCAATAGCGGAACCTGGATGCTCATATTGGTTCCTACATATTCTATGAAGATCTTTAACGGTCGAACCGCATAACAACATACGTTGTTCCCTTTGTCATCGGTATGTTACTTGCCCAAGATTCGATCAGCGGTATCTCAATACCTAGTTCAATATCATTACAGGCAAGTCTCTTTATTCGTTCCGTAATGCAACATCCCGTGACTAACTCATTAGTCACATTGCTTGCAAGGCTTATAGTGATGTGCATTACCAAGAGGGCTCAAAGATACCTCTCCGGTACACGGAGTGACAAATCCTAATCTCGATCTATGCCAACTCAACAAACACCATCGGAGACACCTGTAGAGCATCTTTATAGTCACCTGGTTACGTTGTGACGTTTGATAGCACACTAAGTGTTCCTCCAGTATTCGGGAGTTGCATAATCTCATAGTCATAGGAACATGTATAAGTTATGATGAAAGCAATAGCAACAAACTAAACGATCATCGTGCTAAGCTAAAGGATGGGTCAAGTCAATCACATCATTGTCTAATGATGTGATCCCGTTAATCAAATGACAACTCATGTACATGGTTAGGAAACTTAACCATCTTTGATTAACGAGCTAGACAAGTAGAGACATACTAGTGACACTCAGTTTGTCTATGTATTCACACATGTACTAAGTTTCCGGTTAAGACAATTCTAGCATTAATAATAAACATTTATCATGATATAAGTAAATATAAATAACAACTTTATTATTGCCTTAGGGCATATTTCCTTCAACTATAATATGCAAGGGGTGGATAAGACAATTCCCGAGATCTTTGCAATGCTAAAGGCTGCGGAGGTAGAAATTAAGAAGTAGCATCAAGTGTTGATGGTCAACAAGACCACCAGTTTCAAGAAGAAAGGCAAAGGGAAGAAGGGGAACTTCAAGAAGAACAACAAGCAAGTTGCTGCTCAAGTGAAGAAGCCCAAGTCTGGACCTAAGCCTGAGACTGAGTGCTTCTACTTCAAAGGGACTGGTTGCTGGAAGCGGAACTGCCCAAGTATTTGGCGGATAAGAAGGATGTCAAAGTGAAAGGTATATTTGATATACATGTTATTGATGTGTACCTTACTAATACTCATAGTAGCGCCTGGGTATTTGATACTAGTTCTGTTGCTAATATTTGCAACTCGAAACAAGGGCTACGAATAAACTGAAGATTGACTAAGGACGAGGTGACGTGCACGTGGGAAATGGTTCCAAAGTCGATGTGATCGCCGTCGGCACGCTACCTCTACATCTACCTTCAGGATTAGTTTTAGACCTGAATAATTGTTATTTGGTGCCAGCGTTAAGAATGAACATTATATCTGGATCTTGTTTGATGCGAGACGGCTATTTATTTAAATCAGAGAACAATGGTTATTCTATTTATATGAGTAATATCTTTTATGGTCATGCACCCTTGATGAGTGGTCTATTTTTACTAAATCTTGATAGTAGTGATACACATATTCATAGTATTAAAGCCAAAAGATATAAGTTTAATAATGATAGTGCAACTTATTTGTGGCACTGCCATTTGGGTCATATTGGTGTAAAGCACATGAAGAAACTCCATGCTGATGGACTTTTGGAATCACTTGATGCTTGCGAACCATGCCTCATGGGCAAGATGACTAAGACTCCGTTCTCCGGAACAATGGAACGAGCGACAGACTTATTGGAAATAATACATACTGATGTATGTGGTCTTATGAGTGTTGATCCGCGTGGCGGGTATTGTTATTTTCTGACCTTCACAGATGATTTGAGCAGATATGGGTATATCTACTTGATGAAACATAAGTCTGAAACATTTGAAAAGTTCAAAGAATTTCTGAGTGAAGTAGAAAATCATCATAACAAGAAAATAAAGTTTCTACAATTTGATCATGGAGGAGAATATTTGAGTTACGAGTTTGGTCTTCATTTGAAACTATGCAGTATAGTTTCGCAACTCACGCCACCCGGAACACCACAACGCAATGATGTGTCCGAACGTTGTAACCGCACTTTATTGGATATGGTGCGATCTATGATGTCTCTTACTGATTTACCGCTATTGTTTTGGGGTTATGATTTAGAGACAGCGTCATTCACGTTAAATAGGGCACCATATAAATCCGTTGAGACAACACCTTATGAACTGTGGTTTGGCAAGAAACCCAAGTTGTTGTTTCTTAAAGTTTGGGGCTGCGATGCTTATGTGAAAAAGCTTCAACCTGATAAGCTCAAACCCAAATCGGAGAAATATGTCTTCGTAGGATACCCAAAGGAGATTGTGGGGTACACCTTATATCACAGATCCGAAGGCAAGTTATTCGTTGCTAAGAATGGATCCTTTCTAGAGAAGGAGTTTCTCTCGAAAGAAGTGAGTGGGAGGAAAGTAGAACTTGATGAGGTAATTGTACCTGCTCCATTATTGGAAAGTACTTCATCACATAAATCAGTTTGAGTGATTCCTACACAAATTAGTGAGGAAGCTAATGATGATGATCATGAAACTTCTGATCAAGTTACCACCGAACCTCATAGGTCAACCAGAGTAAGATCCGCACCAGAGTGGTACGGTAATCCTGTTCTGGAAGTCATGTTACTTGACCATGACGAACCTATGAACTATGAGGAAGCGATGATGAGCCCAGATTCCGCAAAATGGCTTGAGGCCATGAAATCTGAGATGGGATCCATGTATGAGAACAAAGTATGGACTTTGGTTGACTTTCCCGAGGATCGGCAAGCCATAGAGAATAAATGGATCTTCAAGAAGAAGACTGACGCTGACGGTAATGTTACTGTCTACAAAGCTTGACTTGTTGCGAAAGGTTTTCGACAAGTTCGAGGAGTTGACTACGATGATACCTTCTCACCCGTAGCGATGCTTAAGTCCGTCTGAATCATGTTAGCAATTGCCGCATTTTATGATTATGAAAATTGGCAAATGGATGTCAAAACTGCATTCCTTAATGGATATCTTAAAGAAGAGTTGTATATGATGCAACCAGAAGGTTTTGTCGATCCAAAAGGTGCTAACAAAGTGTGTAAGCTCCAGTGATCCATTTATGGACAGGTGTAAGCATTTCGGAGATGGAATATACGCTTCGATAGTGTAATCAAAGCATATGTTTTTAAACAGACTTTTGGAGAAGCCTGTATTTACAAGAAAGTGAGTGGGAGCTCTATAGCATTTATGATATTATATGTGGATGACATATCCTTAATAAAAAATGATACTAAATTTCTGAATAGCATAAAAGGATACTTGAATAAGAATTTTCAATGAAAGACCTCGGTGAAGCTGCTTATATATTGGGCATCAAGATCTATGGAGATAGATCAGGACGCTTAATTGGACTTTCACGAAGCACATACCTTGATAAAGTTTTGAAGAAGTTCAAAATGGATCAAGCAAAGAAAGGGTTGTTGCCTATGTTACAAGGTGTGAATTTGAGTCAGACTCAATGCCCAACCACTACAGAAGATAGAGAGAAAATTAAAGTCATTCCCTGTGCTTCAACCATAGGTTCTATCATGTATGCAATGTTGTGTACCAGACCTGATGTGTGCCTTGCTATTAGTTTAGCAGGGAGGTACCAAAGTAATCCAGGAGTGGATCACTGGACAGCGGTCAAGAACATCCTGAAATACCTGAAAATGACTAAGGATATGTTTCTCGTTCATGGAGGTGATAAAGAGCTCATCATAAACGGTTACGTTGATGCAAGCTTTGACACTGATCCGGATGACTCTAAGTCACAAACCGGATACATATTTTTTATTGAATCGTGGAGCTGTCAGTTGGTGTAGTTCCAAGTAGAGCGTCGTGGCGGGATCTACGTGTGAAGCGGAGTACATAGCTGCTTCAGAAGCAACAAATGAAGGAGTCTGGATGAAGGAGTTCATATCCGATCTAGGTGTCATACCTAGTGCATCGGGTCCAATGAAAATCTTTTGTGACAATACTGGTGCAATTTCCTTGGCAAAGGAATCCACATTTCACAAGAGAACCAAGCATATCAAGAGATGCTTCAATTCCATCCGCGATCAAGTCAAGGAGGGAGACAGAGATTTGCAAGATACATATGGATGTGAATGTTACAGACCCGTTGACTAAGCCTCTCTCACAAGAAAAACATGATCAGCACCAAGACTCCATGGGTGTTAGAATCATTACTGTGTAATCTAGATTATTGACTTTAGTGCAAGTGGGAGACTGAAGGAAATATGCCCTAGAGGCAATAATAAAGTTGTTATTTATATATTTCCTTATATCACGATAAATGTTTATTATTCATGCTAGAATTGTATTAACCAGAAACTTAGTACATGTGTGAATACATAGACAAAATGAGTGTCACCAGTTGTTAATCAAAGATGGTTAAGTTTCCTAGCCATGGACAAGAGTTGTCATTTGATGAATGGGATCACATAATTAGAGAATGATGTGATGGACAAGACCCATCCATTAGCTTAGCACTATGATCGTTTAGTTTATTGTGATTGCTTTCTTCATAACTTACATGTTCCTATGACTATGAGATTATGCAACTCCCGAATACCGGAGGAACACTTAGTGTGCTATCAAATGTCACAACGTAACTTGGTGACTATAAAGATGCTCTACAGGTGTCTCCGATGGTGTTTGTTGAGTTGACATAGATCAAGTTTAGGATTTGTCACTCCGTGTATCGGAGAGGTATCTCTGGGCCCTCTCGGTAATGCACATCACTATAAGCCTTGCAAGCAATGTGACTAATGACTTACTTGTGGGATGATGCATTACGGAACGAGTAAAGAGACTTGCCGATAACGAGATTGAATTAGGTATTGAGATACCAACGATCGAATCTCGGGCAAGTAACATACCGATGACAAAGGGAACAACGTATGTTGTTATGCGGTTTGACCGATAAAGATCTTCGTAGAATATGTAGGAACCAATATGAGCATCCAGGTTTTGCTATTGGTGATTTACCGGAGATGAGTCTCGGTCATCTCTACATAGTTCTCAAACCCGTAGGGTCCGCACACTTAACTTTCAATGACGATCGGTATTATGAGTTTATGTGTTTTGATGTACCAAAGGCAGTTCGAAGTCCCGGATGTGATCACGGACATGACGAGGAGTCTCGAAGTGGTCGAGACATAAAGATTTTTATATTGTATGATTATATTCAGACACCGGATGAGTTCCGGGGGTCACCGGATATATATCGGAGTGCCAGAAGGGTTATCAGAACCATCAGAGAAGTAATGGGCCTTATTGGGCTTAGGGGGGAGACAGAGGGGCTGCCAAGGGCTGGCCCCACGCCCCTGATGTCTACTACACAACCTTCTTCTTGTAGACGTTGTTGGGCCTCCAAGTGCAGAGGTTTGTAGGACAGTCGCAAATTTCCCTCAAGTGGATGACCTAAGGTTTATCAATCAGTGGGAGGCGTAGGATGAAGATGGTCTGTCTCAAACAACCCTGCAACCAAATAGCAAAGTGTCTCTTGTGTCCCCAAAACACCCAATACAATGGTAAATTGTATAGGTGCACTAGTTCGGTGAAGAGATGGTGATACAAGTGCAATATGGATGGTAGATATAGGTTTTCGTAATCTGAAAATATAAAACAGCAAGGTAACTAATGATAAAAGTGAGCGAAAACGGTATTGCAATGCGTTGAAACAAGCCCTAGGGTTCATACTTTCACTAGTGCAAGTTCTCTCAACAATAATAACATAATTGGATCATATAACTATCCCACAACATGCTACAAAGACTCACTCCAAAGTCACTAATAGCGGAGAACAAACGAAGAGATTATTGTAGGGTATGAAACCACCTCAAATTTATCCTTTCTGATCGATCTATTCAAGAGTCCGTAGTAAATAACATGACGCTATTCTTTCCATTCAATCTATCCTAGAGTTCGTACTAGAATAACACCTTAAGACACAAATTAACCAAAACCCTAATGGCACCTAGATACTCCAATGTCACCTCAAGTATCCGTGGGTATGATTATACGATATGCATCACACAATCTCAGATTCATCTATTCAACAAACACAAAGAACTTCAAAGAGTGCCCCAAAGTTTCTACCGGAGAGTCAATATGAAAACGTGTGCCAGCCCCTATGCATAAGTTCACGAGGTCACGGAACTCGCAAGTTGATCACGAAAACATACATCAAGTGGATCACGTGATATCCCATTGTCACCACAGATAAGCACATGCAAGACATACATCAAGTGTTCTCAAATCCTTAAAGACTCAATCCAATAAGATAACTTCAAAGGGAAAACTCAATTCATCACAAGAGAGTAGAGGGGGAGAAACATCATAAGATCCAACTATAACAGCAAAGCTCGCGATACATCAAGATCATGTCGAATCGAGAACACGAGAGAGAGAGAGAGAGAGAGAGAGAGAGAGAGAGAGAGAGATCAAACACATAGCTACTGGTACATACCCTCAGCCCCGAGGGTGAACTACTCCCTCCTCGTCATGGAGAGCGCCGGGATGATGAAGATGGCCACCGGAGAGGTATTCTCCCCTCCGGCAGTGTGCCGAAAAGGGTCTAGATTGGTTTTCGGTGGCTACAGATGCTTGCGGCGGCGGAACTCCCGATCGAGGTTTCTATCTGGAAGTTTGGGTATATATAAGAGATGTTGGAGTCAGGAACAAGTCAGGGGGTCCCTGACATGGCCACGAGGTAGGGGGCGCGCCTCCCACCCTCGTGGTTGCCTCGGGACTCTTCTGGTCCATCTCCGGTACTCCGTGGGCTTCTTCTGGTCCAAAAATGATCTCTGCGAAATTTCAGGTCAATTGGACTCTGTTTGGTTTTCCTTTTCTACGATACTCAAAAATAAGGAAAAAACAGAAACTGGCACTGGGTTCTAGGTTAATAGGTTAGTCCCAAAAATCATATAAAATAGCATATAAATGCATATAAAACATCCAAGGTTTATAATATAATAGCATGGAACAATAAAAAATTATAGATACGTTGGAGACATATCAAGCATCCCCAAGCTTAATTCCTGCTCGTCCTCGAGTAGGTAAATGATAAAAACAGAATTTTTGATGTGGAATGCTACCTAACATATTTTTCAATATAATTCTCTTTATTGTGGCATGAATATTCAGATCCATAAGATTCAAGGCAAAAGTTTAATATTGACATAAAAATAATAATACTTCAAGCATACTAACAAAGCAATGATGTCTTCTCAAAATGACATGGCCAAAGAGAGTTATCCCTACAAAATCATATAGTCTGGCTATGCTCCATCTTCACCACACAACATATTTAAATCATGCACAACCCCGATGACAAGCCAAGCAATTGTTTCATACTTTTGATGTTCTCTAACTTTTTCAATCTTCACGCAATACATGAGCGTGAGCCATGGACATAACACTATAAGTGGAATATAATGGTGGTTGTGGAGAAGAAAAAAAGGAGAAGATAGTCTCACATCAACTAGGCGTATCAATGGGCTATGGAGATGCCCATCAATAAATATCAATGTGAGTGAGTAGGGATTGCCATGCAATGGATGCACTAGAGCTATTATAAGTGTATGAAAGCTAAAAAATAAACTAAGTGGGTCTGCATCCAACTCGCTTGCTCACGAAGACCTAGGGCATTTTGAGGAAGCCCATCATTGGAATATACAAGCCAAGTTCTATAGTAAAAGATTCCCACTAGTATATGAAAATTACAACATAGGAGACTCTCTATCATGAAGATCATGGTGCTACTTTGAAGCACAAGTGTGGTAAAAGGATAGTAGCATTGACCCTTCTCTCTTTTTCTCTCATTTTTTTTGTTTTTAGGGCCTTCTCTTTTTTTATGGCCTCTTTTTTTCTCTTTTTTTATTTTTCATTTTTCGTTTGGAGTCTCATCCCAACTTGTGGGGGAATCATAGTCTCCATCATACTTTCCTCACATGGGACAATGCCCTAATAATGATGACCATCACACTTATATTTTCTTACTACTCAAGAATTACAACTCGATACTTAGAACAAAATATCACTCTATATGCCTCCGGCGGTGTACCGGGATGTGCAATGACTCATGAGTGACATGTATCAAAGAATTGTGAATGGTGGCTTTGCCACAAATACGATGTCAACTGCGTGATCATGCAAAGCAATATGACAATGATGGAGCGTGTCATAATAAACGGAATGGTGGAAAGTTGCATGGCAATATATCTCGGAATGGCTATGGAAATGCCATAATAGGTAGGTATGGTGGTTATTTTGAGGAAGGTAAATGGTGGGTTTATGGTACCGGTGAAAGTTGCGTGGTACTAGAGAGGCTAGCAATGGTGGAAGGATGAGAGTGCGTATAATCCATGGACTCAACATCAGTCATAAAGAACTCATATACTTATTGCAAAAAACTATTAGTCATCGAAACGAAGTACTACGCACATGCTCCTATAGGGATAGATTGGTAGGAAAAGACCATTGCTCGTCCCCGACCGTCACTCATAAGGAAGACAATCAAAAAATAAATCATGCTCCGACTTCATCACATAACGGTTCACCATACGTGCATGCTACGGGAATCACAAACTTTAACACAAGTATATCTCAAGTTCACAACTACTCAACTAGCATAACTCTAATATCACCATCTTCATATCTCAAAACAATCATAAAGAATCAAACTGCTCATAGTATTCAATGCACTTTATATGAATTTTTTTATTATACACATCTTGAATGCCCATCATATTACGACTAAATTCATATCCAAAGAAAATTACCAAGCTGTTTAGGACTCTCAAAATAATATAAGTGAAGCATGAGAGTTCATCTATTTCTTCAAAATAAAACCACCGTCGTGCTCTAAAAGGATATAAAGTGAAGCATTAGAGCAAATGACAAACTACTCCAAAAGATATAAGTGAAGATCAATGAGTAGTCGAATAATTATGCAACTATGTGAAGACTCCCTAACATTTAAGAATTTCAGATCTTGGTATATTATTCAAACAGCAAGCAAAACAAAAGAAAATAAAATGACGCTCCAAGCAAAACACATATCATGTGGTGAATAAAAATATAGCTCCAAGTAAAGTTACGGATGAACGAAGACGAAAGAGGGGATGCCTTCCGGGACATCCCCAAGCTTAGGCTCTTGGTTGTCCTTGAATATTACCTTGGGGTGCCTTGGGCATACCCAAGCTTAGGCTCTTGCCACTCCTTATTCCATAGTCCATTGAATCTTTACCCAAAACTTGAAAACTTCACAACACAAAACTTAATAGAAAACTCGTAAGCTCCATTAGTATAAGAAAATAAATCACCACTTAGGTACTATTGTGAACTCATTCTAAATTCATATTTGTGTAATATCTACTGTATTCCAACTTCTCTATGGTTCATACCCTCAGATACTACTCATAGATTCATCAAAATAAGAAAACAACACAATGAAAACAGAATCTGTCAAAAACAGAACAATCTGTAGCAATCTGGAGGTTTCGAATACTTATGTCACTCCAAAAATTCTGAAATAAATTGGTGGACCTGAGGAATTTGTCTATTAATCATGTTCAAAAATAATCAACCTAAACTCACTCTCCAGTAAAAAATGGCAGCTAATCTCGTGAGCACAAAAGTTTCTGTTTTTTACAGCAAGATCCCAAAGACTTCACCCAAGTCTTCCCAAAGGTTCTACTTGGCACAAACACTAATTAAAGCATAAAACCACATCTAAACAGAGGATAGATGAATTATTTATTACTAAACAGTAAAAAAAGGTAAAGAACAAAAATAAAAGTGGGTTGCCTCCTAACAAGCGCTATCGTTTAACGCCCCTAGCTAGGTATGATGATTTCAATGATGCTCACATAAAAGATAAGAATTGAAACATAACGGGAGCATCATGAAGCATATGACAAGCACATTTAAGTCTAACCCACTTCCTATGCATAGGGATTTTGTGAGCAAACAACTTGTGGGAACAAGAATCAACTTGCATAGGAAGGTAAAACAAGGATAACTTCAAGATTTTCAACACATAGAGAGGAAACTTGATATTATTGCAATTCCTACCAGCATATATTCCTCCCTCATAATAATTTTCAGTAGCATCATGAATGAATTCAACAATATAACTATCACATAAAGCATTCTTTTCATGATCTACAAGCATAGAAAATTTACTATTCTCCACATAAGCAAATTTCTTCTCATGAATAGTAGTGGGAGCAAACTCAACAAAATAACTATCATGTGAGGCATAATCCAATTGAAAGTTAAAATCGTCATGACAAGTTTCATGGATATCATTATTCTTTATAGCATACGTGTCACCACAATAATCATGATAGATAGGAGGGATGCTTTCATCATAATAAATTTGCTCATCAAAACTAGGGGGGCAAAAAATATCATCTTCATCAAACATAGCACCCCCAAGCTTGTGACTTTGCATATCATTAGCATCATGCATATTCACAGAATTCGTACTAACAACATTGCAATCATGCTCATCATTCAAATATTTAGTGCCAAACATTTTAATGCATTCTACTTCTAACACTTCGGCACAATTATCGGAATCCTTATTTTCACAAAAGATATTAAAAAGATGAAGCATATGAGGTACCCTCAATTCCATTTTTCTGTAGTTTTCTTTTATAGACTAAACTAGTGATAGAACAAGAAAGTAAAAGATTCGATAGCAAGATTTAAAGATATATCTTCAAGCACTCGCCTCCCCGGCAACGGCGCCAGAAAAGAGCTTGATGTCTACTACACAACCTTCTTTTTGTAGACGTTGTTGGGCCTCCAAGTGCAGAGGTTTGTAGGACAGTAGAAAATTTCCCTTAAGTGGATGACCTAAGGTTTATCAATCCGTGGGAGGCATAGGATGAAGATGGTCTCTCTCAAACAACCCTACAACCAAATAGCAAAGGGTCTCTTGTGTCCCCAACACACCCAATACAATGGTAAATTGTATAGGTGCACTAGTTCGGCGAAGAGATGGTGATACAAGTGCAATATGGATGGTAGATATAGGTTTTTGTAATCTGACAATATAAAAACAACAAGGTAACTAATGATAAAAGTGAGCAAAACAGTATTGCAATGCTTTGAAACAAGGCCTAGGGTTCATACTTTCACTAGTGCAAGTTCTCTCAACAATAATAACATAATTGGATCATATAACTATCCCTCAACATGCAACAAAGAGTCACTCCAAAGTCACTAATAGCGGAGAACAAATGAAGAGATTATTGTAGGGTACGAAACCACCTCAAAGTTATCCTTTCTGATCGATCTATTCAAGAGTCCGTAGTAAAATAACAAGAAGCTATTCTTTCCGTTCAATCTATCCTAGAGTTCGTACTAGAATAACACCTTAAGACACAAATCAACCAAAACCCCAATGTCACCTAGATACTCCAATGTCACCTCAAGTATCCGTGGGTATGATTATACGATATGCATCACGCAATCCCAGATTCATCTATTCAACGAACACAAAGAACTTCAAAGAGTGCCCCAAAGTTTCTACCGGAGAGTCAAGATGAAAACGTGTGCCAACCCCTATGCATAAGTTCACGAGGTCACGGAACTCGTAAGTTGATCACCAAAACATACATCAAGTGGATCACGTGATATCCCATTGTCACCACAGATAAGCACATGCAAGACATACATCAAGTGTTCTCAAATCCTTAAAGACTCAATCCGATAAGATAACTTCAAAGGGAAAACTCAATTCATCACAAGAGAGTAGAGGGGTAGAAACATCATAAGATCCAACTATAATAGCAAAGCTCGCGATACATCAAAATGTGCCGAATCAAGAACACGAGAGAGAGAGAGAGAGAGAGATCAAACACATAGCTACTGGTACATACCCTCAGCCCCGAGGGTGAACTACTCCCTCCTCGTCATGGAGAGCGTCGGGATGATGAAGATGGCCACCAGAGAGGGATTCCCCCCTCAGGCAGGGTGCCGAAATGGGTCTAGATTGGTTTTCCGTGGCTACAGAGGCTTGCGGCGGCGGAACTCCCGATTGAGGTTTCTTTCCAGAAGTTTGGGTATATATTAGAGGTGTTGGAGTTGGGAACAAGTCATGGGGGTCCCCGAGGCGGCCACGAGGTAGGTGGCCTCGGGACTCTTATGGTCCATCTCCAGTACTCCGTGGGCTTCTTCTGGTCCAAAAATTATCTCCGTGAAATTTCAGGTCAATTGGACTCCGTTTGGTTTTCCTTTTCGGCGGTACTCAAAAACAAGGAAAAAATAGAAACTGGCACTAGGCTCTAGGTTAATAGGTTAGTCCCAAAAATCATATAAAATAACATATAAATGCATATAAAACATCCAAGGTTGATAATATAATAGCATGGAACAATCAAAAATTATAGATACGTTGGAGACGTATCAACCCCCGCCATGAGCCCTGTTCGAATTGGACTATGGGGAGGGGCGGCGGCCCCTCCTTCCTTCTCTTCCCCCCTCCCTCCGTGCTGACGAAACTCTCCCTCGGCCTCAACTGGATCAAGAGTATGTGGGACATCACCGAGCTGAACGTGTGCAGATCGTGGAGGTGCGTGCGTTCGGTACTTGATCAGTTGGACTGCGAAGACGCTCGACTACATCAACCGTGTTTCATAACGCTTCCGCTTTCGGTCTACGAGGGTACGTAGACATACTCTCCCCCCTCGTTGCTATGCATCTCCTAGATAGATCTTGCGTGATCGTAGGAATTTTTTTGAAATACTGTGTTCCCCAACAGCGGTAGCACGGACCATTGATCTACAACAACATAGATATGCAAAAACTATTAGGTACTAAGATCATGATAAATTAAAGTTCAATTAATCATATTACTTAAGAACTCCTACTTAGATAGACATCCCTCTAGTCACCTAAATGATCACATGATCCATATCAACTAAACCATGTCTGAGCATCACCTGAGATGGAGTAGTTTTCAATGGTGAACATCACTACGTTGATCATATCTCCTATATGATTCACGTTCGACCTTTCGGTCTCAGTGTTCCGAGGCCATATTTGCATATGCTAGGCTCGTCAAGTTTAACCCGAGTATTCTGCATGTGCAAAACTGGCTTGCACCAGTTGTATGTGAACGTAGAGGTTATCACACCCGATCATCACGTGGTGTCTCGGCACGACGAACTATAGCAATGGTGCATACTCTGGGAGAACACTTATACCTTGAAATTTAGTGAGGGATATCTTATAATGCTACCGTCGTACTAAGCAAAATAAGATGCATAAAGGATAAACATCACATGCAATCAAAATATGTGACATGGTATGGCCATCATCATCTTGTGCCTTTGATCTCCATCTCCAAAGCACCGTCATGATCTCCATCGCCACTAGCTTGACACCTTGATCTCCATCGTAGCATCGTTGTCATCTCGCCAACTATTGCCTCCACGACTATCGCTACTGTTTGGTGATAAAGTAAAGCAATTACATGGCGGTTGCATTTCATCACTACAAAAAAAAGACACATCTGTGACATTTTGGGCAGAACGGAATTTTTTTTGTCATACATATGACACTTCTATGACGATAATTGTGACAAAACCCGGTATCATCATAGATGTGGTGGGCTCCTACTTCTATGACAAAAAGTCATGACAGAAAATGGGCTTTTCGTCCTGGGCGGGCCGGAGACGCAGCTGCATGACATTCTTTGGGCCGTCCATGACGGAAAAACCGTGGTAGAAGCGAGGGGGAGGAAAATTTCGGGGAGTTCCCGGTTACGGTGGGAGGTCGGGGGCCGAGCGATGCGCGTTTCTCTCGTACATGTACGCGCGTGTGTGCGAGGTGTTGGCTCTAACTGAACCCGAGCGAGGCGTTGGGCTCTAACTGAACCCGAGCGATTGCACTGCAGGCTATGCGTTACTGAACCCGAGCGACTGCACTGCAGGCTATGCGTTACTGAACCCGAGCGATCGATCGATGGCTGTTAACTGATCCCGATCGAGCGATTCCTTCGCTACTGCTGCTAACTGAAGCCGATCGATGCTGCCTCTGGGATGAACAGTGAGCATTGCGGGGGGTTTGGATGAACAGTGAGCGGTGGCATTGCCTCTTTATGAACAGGATCCCGTGGTGTGGTGGAGGGATGGATGAATAGTAGACGGTGGAGGGGTGCCTGGGGAGGGGTGGTTGAATAGGACCCCGTGCTGTAGAGGGCTGGATGAACAGTAGACGGTGGAGGGGTGGTTGAACAGTAGCCGGTGGAGTAGCGCAAGGTGGAGGCTGGATGAACAGGAGCCCCTGGAGGCTGGAGGAGGTCGACGGTAGCCCGTGGAGGCTGGAGGAGGTCGACGGTGGAGATGAACAGTATCCCGTGGAGTCCCGTTTTGCGGCACGCCACACCCCTCCCGATGAAC
The DNA here is from genome assembly GCF_056163025.1 of Triticum urartu. Taxonomy (NCBI): domain Eukaryota; kingdom Viridiplantae; phylum Streptophyta; class Magnoliopsida; order Poales; family Poaceae; genus Triticum; species Triticum urartu. The sequence goes on along the minus strand of NC_141874.1, from coordinate 395,649,035 downwards.
AGGACCACCGTTTCGACCGTAGGATATCCGTTTCGTCCGTTTTGCGGTACGACACACCCCTCCCGATCAACATGACCCCCGTTTCGACCGTAGGAGGTCCGTTTCATCCATTTTGTGGTACGCCACACCCCTCCCGATCAACAGGACCCCCGTTTCGACCGTAGGAGGTCCGTTTCCTCCGTTTTGCGGTACGCCAGACCCCTCCCGATCAACAGGACCCCGTTCAGGCCTCGTTTCCATCGCCTGTTCCGTCCAAGCCCTCCCGATGAACACAACCACGCATTCCGTTCCGACCCATCCAGTTGGCTCCTACGCATTTCGTTGCCTCCCGATGAACACGACGCATTCTGTTGCCTCCCCATGAACACGACGACGATGCTGCCTCCCCATTAACACGACGACGACGACGCTGTTTCTCCGTTCCGACCCAGCCATGTACATGAGCCCTGGCCGTACGTATGCGTGAGTAGGCGTTCGAGACCCGGCCCGTATGTACGTATGTGTACATGCTACGTGCGCGCCTCTACTACGACATGTGCGCGCCTCTACTACGATACGTGCGCGCCTCTACATCGACCAATATATATGTACGTACATGTTCGCGACCAGAATGACAACCCTACGTACGCTTCGACCAGGTGGGTCTCGACTGTCAGGCACTTCCTTGCGTGCGAAGATGTAGCTGGTGGGTCCCAGCAGTCAGGGGGGCGAATCGTTTTTTTTGCCCGGACACACTTCCTTGCGTGCGAAGGTGTAGCTAGTGGGTCCCAGCAGTCAGGGGGAAACGTTTTTTTCACGAAATACGATGGCCCGTCTGGTGGGTCCCCGCTGTCAGGTGGAGCAATAATTATTTTGCACGTAATAAGGAGGCACTTCCTTGCTGCGGCCGTGGACCCAGCTGTTAGCCTCTCCACATACAGTCCACATCCGATGGAAGCCGTTCCTTGACCACATTGACCATGCCGCGCCAAGAGCACCAGGGCGGTGGACGACAGCGAGGCCTAGGAAGGGGACGACACGGAGCCGGGGAAGATGCGGCAGTGGATGCCCATGCGTAGAGGAGTACGAGGGTTCAGTGGTTCGCTGCGGTGTGAGGCTGCCGTCGCCGCAGAATAACAGGGGGTGTGGGTGAGTAGTGGGATGGCCTGGCCAGTGGTGGGAGTAGTAGGGGGCGGTGAGGCCTCCGCCGCATCGCAGCCGGCCACGGGAGGCAGGAGCACGAGGCACGACCGGCGCTGGTTTGGGCGGCTGGAGCAAGAAGACCAGAGGTTGAAGAAGCACTACGGCCATTGGATGGACATCGTACGGTCACTGGAGCTAGAATCGTGCATATATTGACTAAGTTGACAAAGCCTTCTGTCCCCGTCAACTTAGTAGGCCCACAAGTCAGCCTGCCACTATACTGGGTCCCAGCTAACAGGGTGAGTATTCATTTTTTTGTGCATAATAAGGAGGCACTTCCTTGCGTGCGAAGATATTACTGGTGGGTCCGAGCTATCAGCGGCGGTAACATTTTTTCACGAAATATAGAGGCCCTTTCGGTGGGTCCCTGAGTTCAGGTGGAGGAATCATTATTTTGCGCGTAATAAGGTGGCATTTCCTTGCGTGCGGCCGTGGACCCAGTTGTCGGCCTCTCCACGTACAGTCCACTTCAGATGCATGTCGGTCGTTGACCATGTTGACCAGGCCGCGCCGAGAGCACCAGGGCGGTGGACGACGGCGAGGCCTAGGAAGGGAACGAGATGGAGGCAGGGAAGAATTGGCAGTTGTTTCCCACGCGGAGGGGAGTACAACTATACGAGGGTTTACTGGTTCGTCTGCCATCGCCGGAGAATAACAGCAAGTGTGGTTGAGTAGAGGGATGGCTAGGCCAACGATGGGAGTACGGTGGGGCGGTGAGGCCTGCGCGGCAACACAGCCGGCCACGGGGAGGAGGGAGCAGGCAGTCCTCCCGCCGACGCTTGTTTGAGCAGCTGGAGCAGGAAGAGCAGAGATTGAAGAAGCACGACGGCCATTCGATGGACATCCAACAGTCACTGCTTGTGCGTCAACCTTTTTTTAGGAAAGCCTCAAATCTGTGGAAAACAGCATACATCCCATTTGCTAATTCTTAAGGTTTTTTTGGAGCCCATATTGTTTTTGTTAGCATTACAGCCCATATTGTGGCCACGGTTAAAACATTATACGAAATTTTGCATATTTCGGTGCGGTCTGAACTGTTTTTAATCCCAAAATTTTGACTCACATTCAAACTGATTTTAAAAATAAATGTATATCAATATAAAATCCAACAAATTCTCCACGCATAAAAATTAATGTAATTTAAAATCTTGAAATGAAAAAAAAGATATTTGAAACTAATTGCCGGTTTGATGTGTTTTAAAAATGTACAACCCATTTCTCATTACTGATGGGCCATTTTGTCGGCCAACCGAATGAAAGCTCTCCTCGTCTTGAAAGATTTGCAGCCCAACAGGCCTGACAAAGTGACTTACTTGGCAAATCACAAAAAAACTGGGCTGTAGCTGTGGACCCAGGTGTCAGTCCATTTGTTTTTTAGTCCATTTGGTGGGCTTGGTGAAACAATGATGTAGCATCTATGCAGCCTGTTTAAATCCCATTTGCATTTTTCTCAAAATCCGTAGACTTGCTGGGCTGGGTGAAAATATCATGTTGGGCTAGACGGAGAAATGTTATAAAAACATAAACACATGATTGCACGTCAGTAAAATCTTTGCAAGCTTATGTACGCAATCACTAGGAGTTAACTTGCCAAGTTATATATAAACAATTATTATTATTATTTTGTAAGAACTTTCAACTTATGAAATAAAATATCATTTTAATTTGATGAGTTAATAGTACGTGGGGTATTATTATTTTTTAGGCTAGACGTGGGACAGTTGAGTTGGTTCTAGGGGAAAGTACTGGGAGAAAACTTAGTTTACATCGAAAAAGAAAGTGGGAGAAAATTCAGAGACCTGCTGGGTCCACCTGAGGAGGGGAATATGTTGGGAGGAAGGAGATTCAAAGCACCACAGTCGAGTGAACTAGTTTTTTTACGGACAAGTGAACTAGTTTACATACATAAGCAAATAGCCACTAAAAAAGCAATCAGGTTAATGGGTTCTTAAAAGAAATATTTCGGACAAAACAGATAATTGCGATACATAGGCTAATGCATGAAACACTCAGATGATAAAGGTGCTTATAAACAGATAAAGTACAACATCTAGACCTTCCTGGCACGCTTGATCATGACGCTGCGGCTATCTGTGTACTCGTCGGTTACGGGAAGCAGACACGCCCTCATGTCCAAGATCTGCCTGTACATGTCTTAGCATGCGTATGCGTCCTTGGCCGCGTAGGTTATGTAGGCTAAATTCAGAGATACCTCCCACGTGTTCAGGTCGTCTTCTTTCATGTTGGCGTATCAGGGGTCGATGATGATCTCAGTGAGGTCAACCACGGAGTCCTTCTCCTGCCCGTTGCTGATGATCTTGTATTGCTTCTGGATGTCAACAAGCTTGTTCCACCAGATGGCCGAATCGTCACGTTCTTCCTTCTCTCCATCGTAGCGAAGGTGCAGTCAGCGCTGCCGATGAAACGGGCGAATGCTCCAGAACCTGGTGCAGCCATAGGACTGAGGCGAGGCAGAGCTTCACCGAGTCCGTATCGTTGGTGTACATCACATTCAACTTGGTGCAGCCATAGGACTGAATGGCGAACTCAAAGGGGAACTCCTTGCTGAAGTCCATATCCAGCAGGCTCACCCCTCGGATCGCCATTGGAGTCTCTTCGAGTGAACGAGTGTGTAGGCGGTGGCGGCAGTTCGTTTTTCAGCTCTTGGGGAACTGGATTCAACAGTAAGCTGACTGGGTACATGCGACAACAGTTACTACCCCTCCCTCGTCCGCTGCACGCCTAGAAGAAGATTCACCCTCGGCCACACGTCGGTTCATGAGCGGGTCTGTATTGGTACTGTAATAACATGAGTTAGTGGTCACTTTACTTAAATTTAATTAGCTTTAATAGAAATTTGTACTTAAAACAAGCAATGCATTCGCTCGTTCTATCAGTGCCACAGGATCAACATGCACAACAATTAGAATTATTATTCTCAGGACGCACACGATCAGCACATTTGTCGCACTTTCACAAAGATAATACTACCAATTTTGAACTGTTTGTTATGGTTGTTGTCCTCTGCATCATCATGCCGTGTTTCCCAGCTCGCAAGATTCAGAACCAACAAATAAGATCCAAATAATAAGTACAACAATGATGCCTACACATCTCATTGATTCTCAGCTTGCAAGATTCAGAACCAACAAATAAGATATAAATAATAAGTACAACAAAGATGCCTACACATCTCACCGATTCCCAGCTTGCAAGATTCAGAACCAACCCATTAGAGCCTTTTGATAAAGTGAATATCGGGATTAAATCCATCTTGGCTAGCCATGTCATAAAATCGAAGAACTTGGCAAATGCTCTTGACCGTCACAACATCTGTAGTTGAGTATTCCTGTTTGCACAACATGTTTGCACAACACAAACAAGGAGACAGGAGAGCATGATTTCGCTTTAATAGCGGCCTCCTTGAACTCAACCTCTAGCTCTACTTGGATGAGGTTTGCCTGGAGTTCCATGATTCAATTCATGCACCTTTTTCTGCAGTTCACCTGAAATGAAGCAAAGATTGCATCATTCAGCTAGCAAGAAGTACTTGCTCTTGTGAGCTGTCAGGTTCTTCTTTAGTAGTTGCACTAAAATTGAGGAACATTAAGGTTGGTTGTCCGGCTCATGTAAGGTGCAACTATAATTTTCTTATCCTTTTGTGCAGTTCCACTAAAATAAAGTGCCATTGTGGTGACAGTGACGGCTCCATCTTGCAAAGGCTAATAAAATGTTGCATGAGATTACCAGCAGAACTTGACAGAGATTTTGGAAACTCCAATCACCATTTTGTGCAGTTCCACCAAAATTGAGAGATGTTGCCCATGTGACATTTTAGTTGAACTGCACAAGACACTCATTCCAAAAAAAGTGTTCTGTGCAGTTCACCAAAAGGTCACAATAGCAACATGGATATCCCTATCTGCACAAAAAGATAGAAAGTAAGAAGTTGCTGGTCAATAAGAATATACGAAACATATACAAAATGAAAAGAAGCATCTTAATTATGTTCATGGCAATCATGCAAGGACAGTAGAAATTTTAAAGCGTCAGCAATGCTTCATGTTACCAGAAGCATTACGATCAACAATGAGATTCCTCAAATATGAGATTACTTTAATGGTGGCATTGCTTGTTTACTAGACACAGTAAATCAACAGCAGCTAAAGAGTTGGTTTAAGGGCATGGGACCGTGGGGACACCAGGACACTCAGTAGCGTAAAGGAGCAACTTACTTATCATACTGGGGAAAACAACAGGAGTGCCATTGTACTATGTGAGGGCAGCAAATCTAATCCTGGAGACCTTTTACTATGTGAGGGCAGCAAATCTAATCCTGGAGACCTTTTACTATGTGAGGGCAGCAAATCTAATCCTGGAGACATTTTACTATGTGAGGGCAGCAAATCTAATCCTGAGACCTTTTACCATGTGAGGGCAGGAAATCTAATCCTGGAGACCTTTTACTATGTGATGGAAGCAAATCTAATCCTGGACATACTCTGTTGACTTGTCCACGAGCTGCCACTTTATATCCCTTTTTCAACCAATAATAGATCTGTTCCTTATCCAGTTTGTACTGCGTTTTCCCATTATTTCCCTTTTCAACCAAGAGATCGGTTGGGTATCCGGTCTCTACTACTTTCACCATATTATTTCCTCTTTGAATCAAGTCCTAGATTCATGCTACAACTTTCCCCCCTTTCTTCATTGTTTGAACAAAGCCCTAGATTCGAATACATGAAGTAGCTTTACCTCTAATAATACTAAAGATTTAGGTGGCTTTGGAAGAGCTGATGGGAGTAGAAAAAGATGCACATGCAGACACATGGGGAGCTGGGGCAGTAGAGCAAGGCCGCTTTCGAAGAACTTATACCTGAGGGTCACCGGGATGTCGGCGGCGGTAGGTCGGATCTGCGGACAATACGGCAGGGAGGAAGAAGGGTCGGAGGACCTCCCGAGCCGGCCATGTGTTGGAGAGAACGGCACGGGTAGAGGATCGGGCCCCTCCGATAGCTGTGGGTTTCCTCCCTCGGCGGCGATGACCGCATGAACGATGCACATTTTAGTCCTCTACACACACCGGCTGAAGGGATCCGGCCGGATCTGTGACCAGCGGTGAGCAGCGAGAAAATGTTGCTACTGCCATCTTGTTTATATCTGGAGATAATGAGAGAATGAAGAGAGCAACCCTAGTAAAGCAAGCGCTCAGGCCCCTGCGTCCATATATAGTGGAGTGATTATCGTTTTTCTCTCCACAACAAGCGTTTCAATTTGTGTACGTGGCATTAAAGAAAAGAAACTCTCTATTTAAGGTGACTACTGTACGACTCCTACTTACTACTAGTAGTACTATAGTATTGTTCACTTGTGCTCCCTGCCCCTCCATTCATTGAACAACCCCACGGGTGAATAAACATACAATAAGTACTGTATTTATATAGAACGAACAAGCTCGAACTATTTTCGCGTAGTTAAAAGTTGAGGGCGGGGCTTTTCCCGGGCAGTATGCGTGGCAGTTTTCGGTTAGGGCCAGAAGACTATTTTAATTTATTTATTTTAAACTTCGAGACGGCCACATAGCATGGAGCCGACCCCAATGATTTTAAGCTTATAGGCACGGTACACGCTATCCTAGACTACTATACACATGAAACTACCACACGAGCGTCCGAGCTGCGCTTGGCTCTTCGCCTCTTCGGGAAGTCAAACAATGATGGAATACTACTGCACTGGAGGAGGAGTACAGTACGCTTATGGCCATCTGACACCGATTGAACTGCTGCATGTCCACCGCGTGCAGGAGGGAGAGCATGTAGCGAAAGCTTCTCCTAGTCTTGCCAGCCACCACGCTCATGGGCGAGGAAGGGACGCTCCTGCCTTTGCGTGTATGACAGGTGGGCCCTACAGGTGTGTGGCCAACCTGTCATACAGCCAAAGGCAGGTGCAGTTAAGTCCGCGAGGGAGAGGATAATCAAACTTCTCGTTGATGTATGAGTTGACGCGACACATCAAAGCACTGCACTCGATATATTTCAATAATTTGCGTGTGTGACTCCTAGATGCAGAGGCCGGGGATCATCATCCTCCTTTTCGAGAAAAAACAGACGCGTGTGTGAGAGGACGAGTGCGTGCGTGCACCTCTTCTCTTCCTGTATAACGTACTACTAAACTCAGAGTACAAGTTTTTGTGGGTGGCACGATGGTGCGTGCGAGAAGTCCCGAGAGATAGGTTTAATGCATTAGTTGCAATGCATGCATGCATAAAGTACATGCATTGGTCAATTTTCTCTTAATACTTGCATGCAATGATTTAATGCACCTTGGAATCTGAACATGTGTTGGGGAACAACCAAATTGAGCCTTATAAAATGGAAAAACTAAAATTTTGAGATAAGCCCTATAAAATCGGAAAGGAGGGAGTAGAAAAAGAAGTACTCCATCCGGGAATAGTGCCGCGCTTCGAAACTAGAACCGTCAATAAATTTTGAGCTTGCGTCTCGTCACATTCCAAATTACTCCACGCTATATTGAATTGCAAACCTGTTCACACCGGTCACAACCTAAACCGTTTCCCACTTAGGAGCGTATTAGTACTCGGTTATAAATACTAGTATGCCAAGATGACTGCACATTCCTCCTCAACTCCTCATCCACAAAAATAAACAAGTCATTCAACATCCTTCCCTTGTGTCTGCCATGGCCAGCGTGAGTTCTGGGTCGAGAAATTGCCACCACGGAGAGGCAAGCATGGAAGCGGAAGCACGAGAGATGTCCCGCCTCGCTGCGAGAGTAGCCGACATGTCCCGCCACGCGGAAGTAGCAGCACAGAGGTCCCGCCACACCGCTGAAGCAGCACGGAGGTCCCGCTGCACCGTCGATGCAGCAGATTGGTCCGGCCGCGCCACGGAAGCAGCAGCGATGTCCCGCCGCGCCGCGGCGGCCTAGGAAAATTTCTCACGGGCAGGCAATGACTATTACAGGTGCATGCATGCGATCGTCCATAGCCAGATGGATCAGATCTCCGGCTCGACATGGTTGCAGGACGACATGATAGCCTCGTTTGAATAGGCTACTAGCGTCATCTGGCAACTAAGGGAGGGCAATGAGAGGCTCCAGGCCGAGCGCGACCTGTTGAGGGAGAAGATCGTCCGAAGTGCAGACCTGTAGGAGGAGACCAGTGCCTTGTTGAAGAAACTTATGGACGAGAATGACATGGTCCGCAACAAGCGCTAAAGGCTGGTGGAGGAATCCGTGGATGTTCTCAAGCAGCGTCTTGAGGATATGAAAGAGCTCATCGCAGCTTGTCGCGGAGACTAGTTTCCTGGTTTCTTTTGATGTAATAATCGATTTAGGATGTGGATTGTGTCGTCGGTTGTGAAATGTTGGGTTCTAGCGCGGATGTTTGGCCTTTGTTGGCCTCTTGGGATGTTGCGATTTCAATCTGGTAGCTTTTAGTCCTTCGTGTTAGGCTGGAGTTGTGCTAAACTTCTTGTGAATTGTGGTGGTTTTCAGTAATGAAAATCAGAAGGGGCAAGCCCTTCTTTGATCAAAAAAATTAATCGTCCTTATATATTCATCAGTCTTGCTATAAGTCGCAGTAGATGCTATATAGGTCCGTCGGATCTTACATCAAGATCTGTGCTTTCAGATTTTCTTTTCTCTCTCTTAAATCTCAGTCGAGTGAGACATAGCCACGCCATTAAACAGAGGCTCGGTCACCATTAATGGAGACCTTGGGAGAGAGGTGGACGGCAGATGGAGGTCAAAGGGCTCTCCTCCCGATAAGCACGCGCAGGGATCTGATCGCACGCCTCTCGTACTCAAATAGCTACCCTGCACGGCGCATCCTAGCTAATAAAAAATGGGGACGCGTGGCGGCACGTAAACGGTACTAGTAAGTAGAACGCCCACGGTTTCAATAATACTTGTGTTTCCGATTGTAACGTGACAGCACTTGTTCCAAAATGACTTTGTTGATTGTTAATGTGTGCGCCTTCGCAAATCGGACTGCAAATTTACCACAACATGTTGGTGCCATGTCATGGCACCAAGCCAAGTTTCATTATTTTCATGCGTGTTTTGGATTTACAGGAATTAAAAAACTAAGTTTCTCAATGTTTCCAACCCAGCCACGACGCCCAGAATTTTGAATTTCATTCCCATTTCTTGCATGGAACCTAGAAATTTACCCGAGGACACACATGTGATTTTTCAACCAACTTTGGTGCACTGGAACATGTGCTTGTATTTCAAATTTGAATTATGCACACAAAGGTGACACGTTCCCTCCCAGAACCATGAGCCTTCTTGAGAGAAGCTCCGATTTGCAAGAAGCTTATACCAAAATTTGTTCCTATTTGGCCAAATTTTTTTACCACGGCATGGTACTACCATGACATGACACCATGCCAAGTTTCATGATTTTAAAACCAAGTTTCTCAATGTTCTCGACCGAGCCACGATGCCCAGATGTTTGAATTTTATTCTCATTTTTTGCATGGGACCTACTCCCTCCTTCCATCTATATAGGGCCTAATGTGTTTTTCAAGACAGCCTTTGACTATTGACAAGATTAATAGCACATGAGATGTATACTATGAAAATTATATTATTGGAAGCTCCTTTGACATACAAAATTGAAGGTATGCTTTGTGTAAGTTGCATGTCATATATTATTGCTCTAATGTTTGGTCAAAGTTAGCCTCGAAAAACGCATTAGGACCTATATATATGGAAGGAGGGAGTAGAAATTCACCCGAGGACACAAATGTGATTTTTCAACCAACTTTGGTGCACGGGAGCATGTGCTTGTAGTTCAAATTTGAATTATGCACATTAAATGACCAAAAACTCAATTAATGTGTAAATAAGGCCAAACGAACCCGGAATAATTCCAAAATTTAACAGGGCACTCATGTAGTTCTACGTTGCCTTTGTAAATAAACTCAAGGGGGACAATGTATATCGTTTCGCACTCAAAGGTGGCACGTTCCCTCTCAGAACCATGGGCCTTCTTGAGAGAAGCTTCAGTTTGCAAAAGCTTATACCAAAATCTGTTCCTATTCGGCCAATTTTTTTATCACAACATGGTAGTACCATGACATGACATCCATGCCAAGTTTCATGATTTTCAGACGTCTTTTGGATTTACAAGAATTTTAAAACCAAGTTTCTCAATGTTCTCGGCCGAGCCATGATGCCCAGATGTTTTAATTTTATTTTCATTTCTTGCATGGGACCTAGAAATTCACCTGAGGACACAAATGTGATTTTTCAACCAACTTTAGTGCACGAGAGCATGTGCTTGTAGTTTAAATTTGACTTATGCACATTAAATGTCCAGAAACTCAATTAATGTATAAAAAACGACAAACGAACCCGGAATAGTTCCAAAATTTAACAGGGCACTAATGTAGTTCTATGTTGCCTTTGTTAAGAAACTCAAGGGGGGCAGCGTATATCGTTTCACACTCAAAGGTGGCACGTTCCCTCTTAGAACCACGAGCTTCCAAATCGGCCCAATTTTTTTACCACAACATGTTAGTGCCATGACATGAGACCATGCCAAGTTTCATGATTTCCAGGCGAGTTTTGGATTTACATGAATTTAAAATCAAAGTTTCTCGATGTTCTCGGCCGAGTCATGACGCCCAGATGTTTGAATTTCATTATCATTTCTTCCATGGGACCTAGAAATTCAACTAAGGACACACATGTGATTTTTCAACCCACTTTGGTGCACCGGAGCATGTGCATGCAATTCATATTTAGATTATGCACATTAAAAGTCCAGAAACTCAATTAATGTATAAAAAAGCCAGATGAACCCGAAATAATTCCAAAATTTAATAGGGCACTGATATAGTTCTATGTTGCCTCTGTAAATAAAATCAGGGGGGAGGCAGCGTATATCGTTTCGCACACAAAGGTGACACGTTCCCTCTCGGAACGACGAGGCTTGTTGAGAGAATCTCTGGTTTTGCAAGAGGCTTATACCAAAACTTGTCCCAATTCAGCCAAAAATTATACGTATGAAAATAGGGTTTAGATTATCCCAAACATCTCGCTACCTAGACCAATAATGTACTATGATTTGAATTCAACATAAAATGGATACAAATATTTGAATTGGAGAGCGTATGGTACATGTAGTTCATAGTGAAATATGATTACTGCTATATGTATGTTTTTTGTTATCAAGATAATATTTAAATTATTGTATAACTTGACAACAATCGTATTCAAATAAGGAAAATTGATTCAAATTTAGTCCATATGGTAGACGACAATATATATGTTCACATGGTGGAGTAAAATGTTCATATATGATGGAAGATCAAAATGTACGACTACATCAATTATAAACTGTAAGGTCACCTAACGATATATTCGAATTCAACATAACGTGGATTCAAAAATTGAAATTCGAGATCATGGCATCTGTAATCATATAAAAAGGGACATTACTCTTTCTTTGGTGGGAATTGATTTGTTTTTTGTTGTTGTTGAGGGAAGTGCGAATCGATTTGGTACTGTGCAGGGTAATCTTGTTCTCCTGATTTTTTCTACATTTTTCTTGTGGTTTTTTCAATGGCATCTATAGCAATATAGTAAAAGGGGACATGACTCTCTTGTGTCTTGTATGAATTGTTTTTTTACACATTAAGTTTGTTCTGCCGAACAAGGAATCTGCACCTTGTTATCCCGAAATTTTCAAGCTCGAGTATCTTTTGTCTCACCTGCTTTGAAACTCCTGCTTCTTCAACCCGCGCCGCGCCTTGTTATCCCGAAACTTGGACACGCGCGAGAACTCCCTCCTCATCCGAAATCGCTCCCGCAGCCCAGACACGTGAAATCCCCCTTCTACCCCTCAGCCGGAAATGAAGCTCCACGTCGCGGTGTCAAAACCGGTGGGGGTACGCTGGTAACTTACCCTACATATCGGACAAGCATGTCCCTAAGCTTGGCTGCCCCTCCCCCTTCTCCCCCCATTCGTACACCGAGGCCGCCATAACCCGCGAAACCCCATGCTCCTCCGTCGGCCTACCGACCGCCGCCCAGCCGGAGACTCTTCCTCGACTACATCGTCCACCGCAACAGCTCGCCGTCCCTCATCCACTGCACTGGATGAGGATCCGTTGTCGATCTCGTCGTCCCGCCGGATCAGCCGCCCCGTCCTCCACCTCCAAGGAGCTGCCCCGATGTTCGCCTCGTCTATCACGCCACCTCAATCCCCATAGTGCCGTCTTGACCTGCCCCACCAGAACCGCATCACCCTCACCAATTCCTCCGATGAAGCTGAGGCCAACTCGGCGCCACCAAGGAGGTTCTGTACTCACCGCTGTAATTTATCATTTATTCGATCTCACTGGGCTGCCGGTGCTCGATACCAAGCAGACATGGCGTGTCTCCATCGACAGCGCCGTCGCTGGCCACATCATCCATGGTGTCTCTCCCCCATGTTGTTGCTTCCTCGGCAGCAACTTCCACAATGGCACTAGCTGCAACTGCTCCATCTCTCGCTCGCGCTGCGGCTCTGTTCTTGCTGTCGGTCGCGCTGCTGCACTGCTCCTGCTTTCGTTCGTGTTCCTGCTCTGCTCTTGCTCTCGCTTGCGCTGCTGCTACTGCACGACCTCCGGTAGCTACAGGAGTTGCTGCTTTAGCACTCGCTCGCGGACCTACTGCACGACTTGCTCTCTACTAGTGCGTTCCCTGCTCGAGCGTCTACTGATTTAGATCACTTCTTCTCTGCTACTAGTGCTCGAACGCCCTAAACATCTATTGCAATGCTCTGTTACTAGTTTAATTAGTTTTGACAGTAAAATTCAGTTTCGACTATGAAGTTCATTTTCTTCAGTTAAGTTTAGAGTGAACAGTACTTACAGCATATGTCAGAGCGGCCGTGGCGCGGCTGATGCGTTTTACATCTAGCACTTTTTGGTTTTGTATTTTACATCATCTATTGCAGATGATATTAGGGTCCCACTTCAGATTAACATTGTCTGTCTTGTCATGCTTCAGCCTCGTCTCCGTACACCTTAGCGGAGCTGCTCGAACGACGGAACCGTCCATCACAGCGGAGCAGTACCCTCAGCGCCGTTTCCAGAGGCCTCGGATATTCTTCCCTGCCTCCGATAGTCACACCAGCATCATCACCATCCTCCACATCCAACCCAATGATGCCAAGGTCCACAAGGCTATGCCAAAGAGGTTGTACACTCGTCACATCACTTTGTTTCTCCATTCCTCTATTCTTCCAATTCATGTGAGCCAAACACCCAGGTTGACTGAATCCTATGTTTCCAAATGCTCTGTTTTGCACGTGCATTCCTATCCTATTCCTGTGTTTTTCCTGTCCCTGCGTTTATAGAATCATCCAATTCTAAGGAGCCCTTACAGATTTACTTCATTTTCAGATAGGCGTCAAAGAAAACTCTGTGTGTTATGTCCTGCTCCTGCCGTGCCGTCATCCACCCCACCTGAGGTGCACCATCGACAAAAATGTTCACTGCAGCAGAGATCCCCCTGCAAACTTCCTTTCACCGCCTTAGATCATCTTCCCCGTTGCCAGCAGCCACGCCAACTGCATTACCATCATCGACTGAGCAGATGAACCTGAGGACTACACAGTTCCGGAAGAGAGGTCGCTGTCTTTCGTGTTTGCTTACGTTATACATCGGTTATTATTACCTGCTACTTTATCGTTCAATCTTGAGTTTTGAATTTCCCATGGGTCTCATATCGAGCCAGCAACGAATAGTATTTGTCTACTATCTGGTTCATTTGGGGTCTTCTATGTGGTTCATGTTGGGTGGGCAACAAACAATAGATGATCCATTGTCTATCTTTTTAAACTGAAGCTATAATCTACCTGTTATCATTAGTTTTGGATCCATCCACTCGTTTGCTATCATCAGTCTTGATTTTTGCATGCACCCCTTAGGCCTTACAAAATCTAACTATTTTTTTATTATGCATGTCAGATATTGTACACAATCGTACTGAACATGTAGAGAAAAAGAGAAGACCATTGCGTGCGAATATAATGTCATGCAGACGCCGCTCCATGGTGGGTGAAGTGGCCCCCCCTCCTGCATTTCCAGATTGTATTCCAGAGGAAGATAACTGTTCAGATGGAGATTCAGAAGGAGCCGTCCACGCCTGTTTACCACCTGAGGTGTTTGCTCTAACCTGGCATGCTGATGTTGGTCATATCATGAATATGGCGCCTTGCATTGCTTACATTATACATCTTATATGTCATCAGCTTAGTTTAGATTTGCTTTGTGTGAATGCCACCTGTTTGGTTTCTATATCATACTCCCACCATTCCTAAATATTTGTCTTTTTAAAGATTTCAACAAGTGACTACATACGGAACAAAATGAGTGAATCTACACTCTAAAATGTGTCTATATACATCCGTATGTGGTAGTCCATTTGAAATCTCTAAAAAGACAAATATTTAGGAACGAAGGTAGTATATGGGAATTATGCAATGCCATCTTCTTTAGCCAGGCATCATATACGTGAATCATGCAATGCCATCCTGTTTAGCCAGTCATCGTATATGTGAATTGTATCGTGCCATATTTTTTCCATAATGTATTCCATTTGTCAACAATGTTTATACATTCATCTACTCTTCTTGTGCATCAGCCATTTGAGTCGGTCATGGGAAAATCTAGAGTGAAAACAAGATCTTCTGAGTAGTCAGTGCTACCTATCGATGCAGATTTCTTGCTGGTTATAGATAGCTCCTCAGAGGAGGATTCAGAGAGAGATGACCAGTCGTATCCCCCCCCCCGAGGTGCATGCTCTAACTTGGCTGGGTTATATTGCTCATATCATGCATATGGTGTCTTGCATTGCCATGCCATCTGCTTAGATTAGACATGCTTTGTGTGAACGCCTCCTGTTTGCTTTCTATATCAGATATGTGAATTATGCAATGCCATGTTTTTCAGCCAGTTATCATATATGTGAATTATGCACCGCCATGGAGCCAGGCATCATATATGTGAATTATCTCATGCCATCTTTTTTTCATTACGTATTCCATTTGTCGACAATCTGTGTATATTGAACTACTCTTCATGTGTATCAGCCATAGCCGGTTATGGAAAAATCTGGAGTGAAAACAAGGTCTTCAGAGCAGGTAATGGTACCTGTTGAACCATATATCTCGATGGTTACAGGGAGCTCCTCAGAGGAGGATTCAGAGACAGATGACCAGGCCTATATCCCATTTGAGGTGTATGCTCTAAGTTGCAATGTTTATATTTCTCATATGATGCATATGGTGTCTTGTGTTGCTTAGTTTAGACATCATATGCACAATAATGAATTCTATTTGCTTAGTTTAGAGATCATACATGTGAGTGCCAGCTGCTTAGTATATGAATCAATTATGTCAATTATATCATGCCATCATGTATACTTAGACAACATGTATGTGAATTATTTCATCCCAACCTATTTTAGAAAGACATCATATAGTTTTGTCATGTCATCCTGTATAGGTACTCATCATATGTTGAATTATGCCATTATATCCTGTTAAGTTATCCATCATATACCTGAAACTGTGTCATGCTATCCTGTTTAGTTAGGCATCATATATGTGAAACTGTGTCATGCTGTCCTGTTTGGTTAGACAACATATATGTGAATTACCACATCTGTCTATCATACAATGTCTGTACGTTCAATTTATTTTCTTGTTTATCAGCCATTTGAATTGGAGAGGGTGATGGCAGTATCTAAGGGAGCAAAAACCCGTTCTTCAAAAAAGACAGTGCTACCCGTTGATGCAGATAGAACCATGGTTGTACTGGCCCACAAACTAGCCCCACCACACATAATCGAGACTCTTCCAGATTGCACACTTACACTGTTGGGCGGAGAACCAGCTACAACCCATCTAACCGCAACCCTAGCGGATAGTAACCCACTTATAGTTGACAAAGCACCATGTCCACCACAGAGTACCCCCACACGAGCAGTTTGTAAAGCTACTGCAGTGCCCAAAGCACGAAGACCACCACAGCTAACCCAAACTCCACGTTTAAAGCAGAAGAGCAACTGTTCTCATGTCAGATTCCGTAGCTATGATCCATACTCCTTTGCTGTTGCATCACTTTATTTTCTCATACCAACTACTTTCGAATTTGAAGGATCCAATTGAAACTCCAATGACGCAATAGGTATGTTTTAAACCTATTTCTTTAAATGGATTACTGTTCTAACTTCTTGCTCTATGTTGATTTCAGTTTAAGTTGTATAAACAGTTATGTTCTCATGTGATGCACATTACAAGTGCTGCCAATGTTGTGTAGTTTCTCACACTTATATTCTGTCTATGCTTCTGTGTCTTAAAAATATATGAGTTGAACTGTGTCTCTATCTTGATTAGGGAACATAAACTAGAATGATATGGACAATACAGTGACCATAGTACATAGATATATGTTTGTTTCATGTTGTTATCATGTCCACCTTACTACTGAACCGGTTTACGAAAATGAGTTTCGTATACTACAAGCTAAACCTGTGATGTGTTTGCTTGTTTCTCTTGTAGTATGCAAACAGAATATTGGAGAAGAGCACCCCACTATGCAATGGTAGAGAAGTAATGCAGATAAGGTTCAAGATAGTGAGACAACCCTGTTGGTCTCCAAGAAAGGTGATAAAAACGATCTTGTAGACAGTGAGAAAACCCCACAGTTCTGCGTTGATGTAGTGTTCGAGTTACTGGCCAGTACCGCTGGCACAAGATCTTCGAACTCGCTGCCTGAATCACTTCGGCTTCTTCAGTCTCGGCTACAAGATGAAAGGCATCAGTCAGCTGTGCTGCGGCAATAAGCCGAAGGACTGAGGAAGTCCCTGCAGAATTCAGATGCGTACTTTCTTGTGCAACAGCACGCGCTGGAGGATTTAAGCGCCAAACAAGAGAAAGTTAATAAGCTTTCTAAGCATCTTGCCAGCATTATGGGTACCCAGGATATTGTTTCTTGAACTCTTCTGAAGTGGTTTCAGTTCTGGACTTGTTTTGCTGCGGCGTTTATATGCTGCTTTGTTCCCTATATTTGCACTAGTGGCGAACTTTGATGCCCAGTGGATGTAATATGTGTAATAGCCGTGATAGCCTAGCATAAGTTGCTTGCTTATTTATTTCCTTGTTGTCCTGTTTATTTGTTTGCTTGTAGTCAGTGCAGTTCTTTTTCCGCGGTTTGCTAGTGGCTGCAATAACCTATTTTTTAAAACTAGACCATAATAACCATGGGCTAATATTTACTGTAGTGACACTGGGCCTCCTACGGGCCGTAAAAACAGTGGGCCTTCTACGGGCCATAGAAACAGTAGGCCTTGTATGGGCCATAGAAACAATGGGCTTTCTACGAGCCGTAGAAACAATGGGCCTTCTACGTGTCGTATCATCAATGGGCCTTATACGGGCCGTATGATCGATTGGCCAAACATGGGCCAATAACAGGCCGCATTATGGCCGTAAACGGGCTAGAGTTGGAATTGTCCGTTCATCGGCCGACCATAACGGGCCATCGTTAATAGGCCGTATTTGATGACGCTATGAAAACGGCCCAACGTATTAACGGACCACAAACGGGCCGACTGTAACCACGGGCTGAATTTGGCCCACAAGCAGAAAATGACAGTAACGAACCGTAAGTAAACGAATGCTGGAAATGAGCCCAAGAATAAATGGGCTCTGAGAAAGCTGAAAGATAACATGGGCTGGAAACGGCCCAACGGAATAATGGGCCGTTAATGGGTATAAAGTGATACATTGTTCATTACGGGCCAGTTTCACCACGGGTCGTTAATGGGTGTAAAGTGATACACTGTTCATTACGGGCCAGTTTCACTACGGGCCGTTAATAGGCCAAGAGTTACATAGGGCCTCATATGGGCCGAAAGACGTCATGTGCCATACATGGGCCAGAAGTGAAAACGGGCTGGAATCATATTGGATGGCCCAGATGACGCTACAGGGCCTAATTCGGATAGGGCGTAATGGGCCTTGGGTTAGCAGGCTGTAAATGGGCTATATGCGAACAGGCCGTTAACAGGCTTTCCATGGGCCGGCCCCCCACCTTTTGACCAAGTCAAATGGGCCGGCCTTTTCACAGGAATGGGCCTCTGTTGGGCGGTGCCACGTGTCGACGTATCATAGGCGCCTTCTGTCCAATGAGTGGATGACATCTGTCCCAACGATGAGCCGACACGTGTTTCCTCCAGCCAATGATGATTTTACACGTGGAAAATCTCCATTGGTCGGGGCTGTTAACGGGTTATCGGATCCAAAACCCGACCCGATAGCTTAACGGCATTCCATTACGGTGGATGCCACGTGTCGGTCACCCTTGACGAAAGCACTTCTGTGACGCGCGATTTATCGTCATGGAAGTGCACACTTCCATGATGATAATTTTGGTAATGCCATGGAACACTTCTACGACAGCACAGGTATGACTATCTTGATTCTGTCATAAAATTGTCATGGATGTACATGCATGACAAAAAACGCGACCTATTGTGATAAACACATATCATCGCAGAAGTGTATTTTTTTGTAGTGCATACAATAAAGCGACAACCATAAGGCTCCTGCCAGTTGCCGATAACTTGTACAAAACATGATCATCTCATACAACATTTTATATCTCATCACGTCTTGACCATATCACATCACAACATGCCCTGCAAAAACAAGTTAGACGCCCTCTACTTTGTTGTTGCAAGTTTCACGTGGCTCCTACGGGCTTCTAGCAAGAACCGTTCTTACCTACGCATCAAAACCACAATGATTTTTCGTCAAGTGTGCTATTTTAACCTTCAACAAGGACCGGCCGTAATCAAACTCGATTCAAGTAAAGTTGGAGAAACAGACACCTGCCAGCCACCTGTGTGCGAAGCACGTTAGTAGAACCAGTCTCATGAACGCGGTCATGTAATGTCGGTCCAGGCCGCTTCATCCAACAATACCGCCAAATCAAAGTAAGACGTTGGTGGTAAGTAGTATGACTATTATCGCCCACAACTCTTTGTGTTCTACTCGTGCATATAACATCTACTATAACATCCCAAATTTTCAATTTGGAATGTAATACATTAGATCATCATTACATATCATGTTTTATTGCATTTTGGCTTGATCCTAGAAATTCTACGCAACTCAAGGACCTATGGAGAGAGTTGGGGATTTCATTATTTTCATATTCGCGTTTTCGCGAATTTGAAAAGAGGATCGTTTGATTTTAATTATTTTCTCTTCGAATATTTCTTTTATATAAATAAAAAGAGGGAATAAAATGACTTCCTCAAAATAGAGAAATATCGAAGATTTAATATTAAAATCAAATAAGATTTTTATTCGGAGTTTTATTGCTATTTTATTTGAATTAGGAAAAATATGTGTTTTTCAAAATTGCATTTTAGGCCCAAATAAATGTTCGCCTTGTCCGACTTATTTTTAGAGGACGGCGAAAATTTATTCGGGATTTTTGGAGTCCGTTTAGTAATTCTTTTCTTTCTTTTTCTGCACGTAGGAATTATTTTGAAAAAAGTGAACTGACTCCGGGCCGTACCCGAGTGGGCCTCCGCCCACGGGGCCTTTATAAGTCGCGACGCCCGAGCCGCTGCAGGCCACCGCCGCCTAACCCTAACCCTAGCCCGCCGCCATCGCAGCGCGCCGCAGGCGCAGCCGCTGCCTTGCGCCGCCGCGCCACCTCGCCGCCGCAGCCACGCCGCCTCGCCGCCGACGCCACGCTGCCCCACCGCCGACCCGCCGCCCCGCCCCGCGCCGCCTCGCCGGAGCCACCCACCGCCGCCGTCGCCCTTGCCGGACTTGCCGGAGGTAGCCGCCGCCGCCGGTTTTCTTCGGAAAACCGTACGGTTTTTTAGATCCGCAGTTTTTTATTTAGATCGGTTTATTTTTTTCTTCGGTTTAGTTAATTAGCGAACACCCGTTTTTACGTTCGTTTTAACGAACGGTTTTCACCATTTAGCCGCAGACAGCGAACGTTCGTTCTTTAGCCTGTTCGTTAGTTTTTCTTTTTATCGGATTTTCCGTGATTATTTTCGATCGCGATTTCTGATCCGATTTTCGTTTTAGTATATCTTTTCGCTCGTTTATCGGAATCAGGCGATTCAAGCGCCTAGAGTTTCGTCTCAAAACCCTCTTTCCGTTTAATCAACTTGAACAAGATTTTGATATAGTAAAATTTGACTTTAGTCCAGATTAGTAATCGGATCTTGTTTCTTTCGCCGTTTGAGTTTTGTCGCTTCGTTTGATTTGATTCTTTTTGCAAACCGGAGTTCTTAAGTTTAACTTTCTGGTTAGATCTCTTATTTGAGTTTTACCCGTGCCTTTGCTTGATTGTTTATTGTATGCTTGTTTGATTGCGATAGAGTACCCGGAGTGCGGAGCGTGCTACATCGAGTCTCTAGGTTTCACGGATCATCAGCAAGGCAAGTAACACTTTGATCATACCTCTTTACTACCCAGTTTTATTGCATTAGACCAATCCTCAAACACTTGCATGGTTAGGATCTGAATAAATTGTGGGTTGGGAAGTAATTGATGAGGTAGAACCTATTGCCCTGTTATTATCAAACCCTTGGGAGTTACTTCTACGTTATGCTTATATTGCCATGCTATGCTTGTAGACGTGGTTTGGATTTGAGTGTATTCCATGACAGATTGTCGGATTTTTTACTTAATGGTTCAACTTAAGGTGGCAACATTAATACACATCTGTGTGGATTGAGGCACCTGGGGAACCCAGTGATTGCCTATATTTTTGGAAATCCCGGGGTACCGTGTGATTTTCCTATGGACCGCCACCCAGGCTCAAAGGGATCATAAGATTATTCATGCTGAAAACTTCCGTGTGCAGCCACATGCCATTATGGGCTCTGGCATAGTTGATTAAGTCATGTGAACTCTTACAGTGGTAGACTAGCAGATGTAGGGGATGTAGGTGTACCAGTCTACCCATCGTAAGGTGCTAACGCTTCTGAAAGACTGTGTCTCAGTCATCCATTTCTCAAACACCTTGTAGTGCGAGAAATCCAACGGAGGAGATCGAGTCTTGTGGGGAAAAGTGCACAAACCTCTACAGAGTGTACAAACTAATCATGGTTAGTCGTGTCCCCGGTTATGGACATCTTGAGTATCTAGTTCTTGGATTATCATGTGGATCTCATCACTCTTCAATATAAATTTGATTGGGTTAATGATTACTTTTAATTGGGATTGAGAGGGGGTTTACCTTCTCAATGTTTTCAACCAACTTGGTAGCTAAATAAAATTTATTCCTTTGCAGTAGGGAAAATTGGCTTTTCGCAAAACCTATTAACCATACAGCCTCCACCAGCCATATATGCATGTAGTGATAGCCTTACATTGTTCATTACTCTCTTGTGTTACATTGCCAGCATATTCCATGTGCTGACCCGTTTCGGGCTGCGACGTATCATGTTGCAGACTTTTCAGACGACGAGTAAGGAGCCTTAGGTCGTGGTCTTTCACTCAGTGATGCCGTTGGAGTTGATGGACTCACTTTATCTTCCAAGCCTTTCGCTGTTATCGTATTAGATGGCCTTAAGCGATATTTATTAAAATAAGTTCTCTTTTTAGACATTCGATGTAATAAGTGTATGATTGCTACTATGTTATAAATCCTCAAGTACTGTGCGTGTCAGCATTACCGATCCAGGGATGACACTGATGCACAGAGATCAGACTGTTTGAGGTATGGTCCTACAAGATGGTATCAGAGCACACGCTGACTGTAGGACACGACCACTAGCTAAAGCCCTAGATCACTACTCTCTTTTGATTTCTGACTTCTCTCCATTTTCTACTCTTTATGATGGCGGACGCAAGGAACAAGTTTGCACAACCGGATGAAGAAACACCCTTTGGACGACACTTGAAGGAAGTCACTAGGTACCTGAACATTGGAATACGAAGCTTCACCGGGACTTACAACGCCACTTTACTAGAAGAGGAGCGATGGATGATTCAAGTTCAAGTTCCAGGGAGGACATTCGCGCCGGTCACCAAACCCATAGAGTTTTCCTGTGATGCACCAACCTGGAGTCTAGGAAAGAGTATGGCAGCTCACATCACCATGGGACGCATTGGAGAAGTTTGCCACAAGGATCTCAAGGATACTATCTACCAGATTTGTGGGCGCCGAGATGAGCAATGAGAGATGATCAGCACCAGGAAGGATAGATTAATTGCAACTTTCATTCAGGAGTTAAACCAGCACATTCGTCGCCAGGAGAACCAGATGTGCGCAGGCATGATAGATCTGAAGAAGGCGATGACAAGGATCATGGAGCTTGAGGAAGAACTTAAGGCAACTCGCGAAGATTATGAGGAGGAAATCGTGGTACTAGTGGAGAATAATGACGATCTGGAAAAGAAGCTAGGAGTATTCATGGGAGACCCCGCGCCAGGAGGAGAAGACGATGAACCTAAGGAGATTCGTTCTGAGGACTACGTCATCATCGACGACACCGACTCGGACCCTGACGATAGTGATGATGATTATGAAGACGAAGATGCAGCAGATATCATGGAGTCTTCGACCGAACAATATTTCGAGTTGACCACCAAAACAATAGTAGTAGTCTACCATGTAAATAGTATAGTCCAAGCACTTTGTAACGAATAGTTCTAGACTGATTGTATGCCTTTGCTTGATTGATTGAGTGATATGATTGTGGTTGCCTCATGTGCATATGGGTAGTGTTTCTCA